>NC_090223.1:66951614-67251614 GCF_024489055.1 Chanodichthys erythropterus | reverse complement strand
GTTTACCTAAATATGTCACAATGTATATTGATAAGAAATGTGATTTATAGCCTATGTCATTTAATTCAGTGATAGTGTGTAACCTATTGTATTTTCTACATTTCTTTGTAGAAAACATACACATAAACACGCTTCTCAAACAGGAAATCTGGAGTATTGCACCCCTTTTTAATGGAAGATAGGAGGAAGACAGTTTAAAGCACATATCGTCACAGCAGCCTATCCTACATGACGAATAAAAATAACATACACATTATGTAATATTACATAATGTGTATGTTATTTTTATTCATCATGTATATATATATGTATTAAATGAGTATGAGTTTAATCTAAAAGGTTTTAGAATTATAGAATAATCTAGCATCTTTCTGAAGGCACTCTGCCTGCACTTGAGATGCTCTGTTGAATATTAGCTATGTTAATTACACAAACAATATGTTAAGCGTACATTTAGTGAACAGTGATTAAATAGCCTATATGTATTTATTTATTGTAAACTTTATTATTAAGTGAAGTAAACATTTAGCTGAAATATCCACAAGATATAAGAGCGCATGATTTATCCGTCGATCAGATGCGCGTCAAAGTTGTGTTCGTTACTATAGCAACAGTAGAATCCGGGTACAGTGTTTCAGAATCAATCATTGTAAAAATAACTTTTAATAAGTCGTGATCACGAGAAAACAACTTTTGTTATCTCGAGATCATGAGAAAAATAAGTCGTGATCACGAGAAAACAACTTTTGTTATCTCGAGATCACGAGAAAATAAGTCGTGATCACGAGAAAACAAGATAGAAAAAAAATTGTAACCCATGGCCGTTTAGGGCTTCCGTAATTCTGATCATATGTTTAATTATTTAATAAATTAATTATTTAATTAATCAACTATTTATTTATTTAATTGTAGTAGTATTTTCATGTAGTTTAATTATAGTTCTCTCTCAGCGTATGCGAGAGAGGGGGAGCACGCGCTCTTGCAGTCATGCCTTTGAGAACGTGCACATGTAAAATCATGACATTTTATGCAACGCATCACTGAAACTATTACAAACTGAAAACCTTCAAACTGAAAAGCTTGTAAAACTACTCAACTTTCTGGCTAGGCTTTTTCAAGCCAACTTAAAGTTTGTCTACGAGCTTTACTCATCTAGTTGTACATTGTACTCTTACATTTTAGCAGTTAAACTATGTGACATTCTTGATTTAAGACCAAAACCCATCATGCCACGCACTTATGAAATGCACTTTCTGAAGATGAAAAGCATGAAATGGTCCAATGTTGTGCATGAAAACAACTAATATTGTGTGAAAACTGAATGTAGATGATCAAATTATCATAAGATTTGTGAGTGATTTAGAGCACAGCAGATCTCGGTCAGATAAAGGCGTATTAATGAAAGTTCCTGCCAAAAAAAATTAATTGTATTAAAAGGGCAGCTATAAAAAAAAGCCAGTGTTGAGCAGAAAACAGGTATTTTCATCTTCAGAAAGATCTTTCTTCCTCTGAACTGTGACTTGCTTAATAATGTGGAACAACCTCTAAGTAGGGTTTCCATAGATCAGGCAAATTATTTTGTCTAAGAATGATAACAATTACCAAAAAAGACATGGATAAATAAACAAACATTTTCTTAGAAAAACTAAAATCTGAATGTTTATTCTACTGAAATCTTACTGATATGACACTTGCATAATAATTTGGAATGTGGTGTATTATTTTCTTATGTCAACAGGCATCTATTGCCAAAGCCTTTTTGCCTGAAATGATTCACAAATATCATATATTGTCTATTTAAGTTTTTTGTGTTTTCCCAAAAACTACAAAATATGACTTATTCCAACAGTTTAATAGGGTGACAATATGGGGTGACAGTAAACCTTAAATGAGTATTTATTTATTTTTTATTTGTCTTTCATATAGCATTACAGTTCATAACATTAAAATGTTCTGTTTTACTTCAGAAATGACTGGCACAATTTACCCCGCACCAGGGGCAAGTTGTGCCACGAGACCACTTTTTTCCCAAAAGCTATATTTATGAAACAATTTATTTCAGATCCAAAGTTATTGTTCTCAGGGATGCACCACATCCTGAAATATATGTACATTCTTAAGTTGAAGGCATTAATGCCATGGCCTCACTTTCCATTTTAGTTTCCTCAGGGATGGAGGCAATTAGGACAGGGGGGGTGTTGGAAGGCCTCTGTCCTAATACCTCATCCATGAGGACAAAGAAGGGCCAAGTTTCTGCAGCGGGTTTCCCAGACACCTCCTCACCTGTCCCAGGACACTTGCAATCCTAAGGCAGTATAAATGAAACCTGTTAACAAAACCACCACAATGATTTTCAACAAAGATGTCTACATTAACTTGCTTACTTTTTTTTTTTTTTTTAGGTTCTCCCATATTTTTTTTGGGCTTGTTGTGGCATAACCTTGCCCAACAGGCCCATTTTCTCCAGAATTGTCCTAAAACAAGAGAAAACAAACAAACAAAAAAATCATATTAAGACAGTGGTGCATTCTTAACATAGCAGGGCATGCATGCAAAATACTGAAGTGCTCAAGTTTGGATAAAACGTGTACAGATATATGTTGCCTGACAGCACTACAGAAACAACAGTGAAAGATACAGGTTGTTGGTGGCCGCTGTGTAGGGTGACGGCTAATTGTTACAATACACAAGAGAGTGTACTGAAAATATTACAGATGGGTATTTGCCTTAACTCCAAGCCACGCTAGCCGAGTTTTTGGCCCCAGTGAACATATGTTCGGCCTCAGCTCGCAGTTTTATCAATTCTGCGGTCTGCTCCTTGCTCCTGTCTTCTCACCTGTGTGCAGTTTATTCTGTGACTGGGTAGGCTGCAAACAATTTTAATTAACGGATTTTTAATTTGCATGATTTTTTATCGCAGGACCAGGTGATTCCGATAACCGCCGAAATCCCTTAACAAAATTAGAATTACAATAATGGAGCCAGAATTGCTCATTTTCATTTTTATTGTTTATACTTTACTAGAGAAGATGGTGGAGACGTTTCATTCATGGCGCTGATGGGTTTTTTATCTCCGGCTTAGACAAGACCAGGTCATTTGAAATGGTTTGCGTTTTTCCATTCCAATGCACTACTTTTACATTGTTTTTCTAAAAGTGAACAGGCGCTAGACCGAAATGTGAAGTACTTCTTTTTTTCCCCTCACAGTGAAGCATCACTATAAAAATGTGGTGTTTCACGATATGCATTATGAAACTACCCAAAAACATATAAAGTAGGCCTACTTTAAATGTAATAATCTTCAACATATTCAGAAAATGCAACACGAATAGTAGTGCAGCAGTAGTATTAATGCAAAACCAGCATATTTAAAAGCCCTGACACGGAGAAATGCATACCTTTACTTTTCATACCTTAAGTATTCAGTATGCAAGATATAACTTTTACTTAACCCTCTGGATTCTGAGGCTGATTTGGGGCCTGGAGAAGTTTTGACATGCCCTGACATTTGTGCTTTTTTCAGTTGTTCATAAACATATTAATGACAAAAGTCTCATTACACTGTATTCAGCACAAACTAGGCTACCATAATATGTGAGGAACATGTATGTACATGTTTGTGTTTTTGAAGGAATAATGTTTATGCGTGGTTATTGAAAAAACAAAAAACTTAAGTCACTGAAATAAGGCCAATAAAAGTATATTAAATCTGTGTTTACAATACTTTAGGGTATTGGAGGTTGTAGAGTAGAGTTTTTGCTTCAAAATTATGTAAAAATTATGCTGACTACTCTTTCAGTTATAACAATATATTGATTTAGTTTTTGTAAGACACTTTTTGCCAAGAAACACAGTATGCGTGGAGGCGTGAATCACCATGAATAATGGGTCATTCTCGCCTGAGAAGACAAAAGAATCGCATAGTAATGACCTGAAATGACTTGCATATTAATGAGGCATTTCAGTCAGGTAGGCTGTGAAAAAAAACTTCTGTGATGTCTCAAGCTCATCATGGTATATGAAACATACAGAAAAATATTATTACAATATAAAATAATGGTTTTATATTATACTTTAAAAAATGTATGCATGTGTTGCCTCTGAATTTGACTCTGAATAGCGCTGGCTCCGTGGGCATGGCCGCATTAGTGGGTAATGAGCTGAATCACGGACTTCTGACATGTGTCTCTTTTCATACAGATTACATAATCACAGAATGTTTGTTTTCGATTTGACTTACACGATTTAAAACCTTTCAACGTTTCTTTAGACATAAGTGTAATTTTTTTGTGATTAGTATTCACTAAGTTACAGTTCATTTTCTGAGAACTATCAGATTGGACTTCCTTCAGAGGGAGACGAGAGATCACGCATCATGTTAGTTTTCTTTATTTTACAAAAAGCACAACATTTTGTTTTTACTCTGAGTGTATACAAATAAAAGGAGATATTCTATAGTTTCAATTGATGTATTACTTATGTCTCTATGAAAAAAATGACAGAGTATTTTAAGTCTGTTTTGCTGCAATGTGAAAAAAAACCTTCAAACCGCGCCGGCGCGTTTTCAGACCTCAGGGAGTTAACCAAGGTTTTAAATGACTAGTAGTTTTCCACAATGTGGTATTAGTAGGTTAGTAGGTATGTCAATATTTCTTCCACCAATGTGCTACTTTGTCCATAGCTCTTCACAATTTCTCTTTTCCTTCTTCAGACCAGACCCCTGTACTGCAGGATGAACCTGAGCGTTCCAGTGCTGGACAGGTTTTTCAGCGAAGATGCTGACACACGGCCTGATTTTCGGCTGAGCAGGGAGGCCCTTGCAGTGCTGCTGGATCTGTTGAATGAACGGCGACACGGATGGGGTGCCACAATTGAGACCCCGGTATTTATTTTCTGGCTGGCGTGTGGTACATCATACAGAGTGGTTTCCAGTGTGTTTGACATGCCTCGCTCCACTGTCCACCGCATTGTCCACCGAGTCGCTGAGGAGGTGGTGGCCATTCGCCACCAAGTCATTTACCTCCCCAACACCCTAGAGGAATTAGAAGCAGTTTGCCGTGGGTTTGCAGGGCTGGCAAGACACCAAGCTTTCTTGAACACTGCAGGAGCAATCGACAGCTGCCATGTCCGCATTAAGCCACCAAGCGGCCCTGATGGTCAGTGCTACAGGAACAGGAAACAGTTCCCGTCCATTATCCTGCAGGCTGTTTGTGACCATCAGGGCCGCTTCATTGACACCTACGTGGGCTGGCCCGGGTCAGTGCATGATGCACAAGTGCTCCGCCACAGCCCACTGTACAGGAGGTCCGTGTACCCTCCTCCAGGGCACTTTATCTTAGCAGACGGAGGGTATCCATGTCTCCGACACCCACTCCCCCTCATCACTCCCTATATGAGGCCAGTGCAAGGTGTGGGAGCCGAACGCTTCTATCATTCGTCATAACGTCTATCATTCCAGGGCATGCTCCATTATCGAGCGTGCTTTTGGAATGATGAAGACCAGGTTCAGGGTCATGTTCCTGCAAGTGCTGGAGGTGCACCACACCTTTGTACCTCATTTAAGTAAATTCCAAAGACATTTTAAAAATACTGCAAAAAGAATATACTAATTTTTAAAAAAATATTCTATATATCTAATTTTTTTCCCCTATTTCAGGTCATAACAGCCTGTGCCATCCTCCAAAACATCTGCCTTGGGGTTGGTGACATTATGGCCCCAGAGGATGAGCATGGAGAGGATGTGGCAGAGGTTGATGGTGGAGGGGAGAGGGGTTTGGAGGCAGTCAGTGGTGCTCTGTGGCGTGACCAGCTGTCTGCAGAGGTGTCTGCCCTGGAGGAGGTACCCACTGACCATGACTATTTGTAACAGCCAAGTAAGACAATTGTAAAGATACAATGGCTAAGAAAAGTTGAATGGACACATACATTTGCATGCATGTTCAAATATTTTATATTTTATAGTTTGAGTTCATTTATTTTATTCTTCACTCTTTCTGAAAATATCTCAGTGACATGGCAGCCGTCGATCGAGTCAGCCCTGCAAACCTGTTGGTAGACTAGCAGTGGACAGTGGAAATATGCACTCAAACACTCTGGAAACCATCCCAGTTGATGTCCCACCAGCAGACAGGCCTTACCAGGGTCTCTATTGTCAAGCCCATCCAGGTCCAGCAGCTCCACCAGGGTCTCTCTGCTCAGCTGAATGAAAGTGTACACAAATGTTTTGTTCTGTTTTATGTACTGTTAATTGAAAATGCTATGATGTTTTTCTAATGTTAAACTAAGTTATGTTGTAAATAGTTGTAAAAGGTACTTTAATATAGCTACAGAACTATGTATTTTAATGTAAAAAAAATAATTTACATGGTGAAAAAAATATTGTATATGTATAATGTTTAATGTAAAATAGGTTACATAAAAGACACCATAAACAGAACAATTGTCTTTTATCTACACATGTGAACATATTGTCTGGCTATCAACAGACCAAGCTCAATTTAAAATTGAACATTGGTCTGGGAGTTTGCTATACTTGAACTACAGCACAAGAGGCGTGATCAGTGAGCAATTGGATAGTCCTTCAACCAATCAGATCAACGATCCAGGTGACGTACTTTGCAGAGCGACGCGAAAACTCCAGACAGGTTTAGTTTGTATTGGTTTGTAGCATTGATCAGCAGTTTGCAGAAGTAGCAATGGCATCGAGCGATTGTTGCAGGTTGTGCTAAAAAGCATGAAAGTGAGTGGTGTTTTAGTTTAGTTTGCTAAACTAAAGAAGTCATTCAGCATCGTCGAGAGGTTAAAAGGAATTGGATTGACGTTGTGCTTGCCGTCGCTTCTCTATCGTCATCGTGTTATACCCGCCAATAGCGAGCAAGGTGGAAAAGCCAGTCTGTGATTGGTTCCCGCAAAAGTATAACAGAAGCAGTAGAAATGAATGTACGCCGGCAGTGAAGCATGTCAAAACCCAATAGAAAGTCATAAAACTTTAAAATTCACACACAAACGTCAACTGTCAGTCACACAGCCGCTAGCCATGTAAAGACGCTCGCCTCATTGTTGCCACATCTGGGATTGGGATACTTTTACACTTGTGCTGTGATTACACTACTTTTTTATTAGATTTAGATTCAGGTAGTCCTGTTCTTCTATTGTTAGATCTCAGTGCTGCTTTCAATACGGTCAATCATGATAAGATTTTTGATTACCATCAGATTTTAAATTACCATCTGTATGCTGATGATTCCCAAATTTACTTCTCTATAAAACATGGGGAGCTATCTATCTTCGAGTTTTTGTTTAATTGTTTGGCTGATGTGAAGTGTTGGTTGGCAAACAACTTTCTCCAACTGAATGAAGAGAAGTCTGTTGTCTGAGGATGTGATATGGATTCTAATAACAACCTGTTATTGCTTCCTGGGGAAAAACTTTCCTTTGTGAAAAATCTTTATTTTTGACTGAGCTTAAATTTGATTATCAAATCTTAGATCTATAGTCTAGTCAAGTCAAGTCACCTTTATTTATATAGCGCTTTTTACAATGCAGATTGTGTCAAAGCAACTTTACATTGATAACTGGTACATAATTTTCGCTGCACAGCAGCTCTTAAAGAATAGTGTCAATGCAGGCAGATCAAAGCACTGTTGAATAAATGTCAAGAATACTGCTGAATATCAAATGTCAAGTCAAATGTCAAGTGTCCCCGACTAAACAAGCCAAGGCAACAGCGGCAAGGAACCCAAACTCCATCAGGTGGCAAACAGGAGGCAAATAGGTGTTAAAATGGAGAAACCTTGGGAGAAACCAGGCTTATTCGGGGGGCCAGTTCTCCTCTGGTGAACAGTGCTTTGTTATGAATCAGGTTGCTATCATAAGTCTGATAGGATCGCAACAATCAAAGTATTTATTTCAGTTCCATCCAGTTGAGGATCGTATTCATCACGCCGGACAAGGCTATAGCCAAGATGATGTCTTTCCTCTCTTTCAATGATTTGGAGAAGGTTGTTCTTGCCTTTGTATCTGGGCATGAGTCAGGCCTCCCTCTCTCGTCTGCAGCTGGTTCAGAACTCTGCTGCTAGGCTTTTAACTGGAACCAAAAAATACCATATTACCCCTGAATTGATTTCATTACATTGATTACCGATTTGATCCAGAATCCAGTATAAAGTAGTGTTGTATGTTTACAAATCTCTCCATGGCTTGGGACCAGAGGATATTTATGATTTAATTAGTTTACATAAACCTTTGATGCTGTTTCACAGGAGATGCACTTCCCACCTCAATATCATGACACAACACAGACGTTCCACTGGGCACGTCTGAAAAAAGTGAGGGAAAAGACTGAATCAAATTACATATATCCTCATACTGTTTCTCAGATAGATGCACAAGATAACGGCGTAAATCGCTCAAAATGCTAGCATTCTTAAGATGAGGGGTAGAAGTTTGAGCAACACCATCTTCTGCAGCACACGAGACAGGAATGGTAACTGCCGAAGGGACCGATGGTATGTCCACAGATGGAACAATTTTCGGCTCCCTCTCCACGTACACCTTAAGCATATTTACATGGCACACTCTAGTTTTGCGTCGACGATCGGGGGCTGAATTACATATTCAGTTTCATTGAGCTTTTGCTCTATGACATATGGCCCTGAATATATGGCCCAGTCTCAGGAGAAATTCTTGATGGTTTGGTCCAATGGTGCTGAAGTTGTAATCAATATCTTTGTTGAATAAAGAAAATGACGATCTCTCTCACCATTACTTTGAGCCAGTTGACGAGGAACTTGCGCATGGATTGAAGGGAATGAGGCCTGGAGCCAGGTGGGAGCAGTCCGTAGCGTCAGTGGGAACAAAGAAGAACCAGAAGAGAGAAGACGATCTGCGTTAAGTTTTTTAAGAAGTCACACCTCTGAGTTTTGGCTTGACCAATGAGAAAAGTGCAATTTTCTGGCAGGAGATTTTCTTTATTTGAAAGCGAGTTCATTTGCATGAGGGGAGTCAACTAGTAAGTTTGTGTCCATTTATGCTCTGATAAATATAACAAATATACAATACATTCTGTGATATTCTGTGAAGTCATTAGGAGTAATTTAATATGAAACACTACCTAGATGGACTATAATATCTAGATGTATCTAGAAATGTCTTTTAGTGTGTAAGTGTGTGTGTGTGTGTGTGTGTGGCAAACGGGGCAGATCTTCAAGAGTCTGCATGCTGTGAAGTTTGACGTTTACAACTGTGTGTTTGATCACTCTAGACATCAGAGAACCAGAAAGTCTCTTTTAAGAGCGTCCACATCACAATTTGATTTGCTAAATAGGCAGCAATTCACACTAATGACCCATGACATTGAAGACTTTACTTATTTTTGATTTAATTACAAATATGTGAAAGATTTTATTTTTAATTTTACTGAGCCTTTGAGCGATATTTTGGTATTTAATAAACTACATTTATACTTGAAATTTTGCTCATTTTACTTGATTACTGATTCTTGAGAGATAAATTGTGTTTCAGTTTGGACGGACAGATGAATGAACTCATACAACCTTTTTAACATGTTTCTTTGTATCTGATTTGTCACAGTTTTTATTTCAATACAAAGATTATCTGGTAGAACAGTTAGATTTCTATACACTTCTGTGATTGTAGACAATGCAGCGTGTGAACAGGACTTTTATTTTGGAGTGACGACATGATGTCATAAGACTGCGCCGCGCTCCCGCATCTGCTGAGATTCTTCTCGATTCTGCTGAAGAAAGGTTTGCTTTAAAAAGTTAAGCTGTTTTAATTGATAGAAACAGTTCAATGATATATAGTTGTTACAGTTTTTTAAAGCGATGTGAAATTAATTTATTTACTATCTAATGTAACATTGTGATGATTTATCATTAATTAAAATACCAAATGTAGATAATAAATGCCTTAATATGAAGTGTTTATTAATTTGCAGCGTTAGTTTTGAGTGTTTTTTTAACAGGTCATTGAAGACCATTAACTGTTATTCTCTTCTTAAAGATGGAGTTCATTAAAGAGGAGACTGAAGATATGAAGATAATTATTAAAGATGAAACTGAAGACATGAAGATTGAAGATATTGAGGAACAAACAGGTTGGTTTTATTCTCATCGTTTTATTGATCCTAAAATGTCCAGCTCTACAGAAATAGAGAATATTTTGTGCAACATTAAACCCAACATCTACTTCTGAATAGAGAACAATGAGAAAAAATCTTTGAGCATCTTAATGCTCAAAAGTGCTTTACTTACATTTTAACAAACCTAAACCTAAACAGCAGTAATTGAACATTAAATCAGGCAAAAAAAATTTTTTTTTTATAAATAACTATTTAATGTGTGTGTGTCATATGGAGAAAAGTCAGCAGGGCAAGTGTGTAAAACATTTTGAACCGAGTGAACTGCTAAATCAATTGGAAATAAATAAGTGCTGGCAGATGAAATGGTGTGAAAACTACATGTTGAGACAAAATGATCATGGTTGTCATTTACATGTTGTTGTTAATGTTCTGTAAAAGTCTGATTCAAACTGAAATAAGTTCAGTTAAACAAACAAATTAAATTAGCAGCACTGGATTTGTGTGAATAAACATTAAAGGGATAGTTGACCCAAAAATGAAAATTCTGCTGTCGTCTCAAACCCGTATGAGTTTCTTACTTCTGCTGAAGATATTTCATTAAATTAAAGAAGATATTTTGAAGAATCTTGACCAAACATTGACTTCCTCAGTAGAAGAAAAGTACTGGAGGTCAATGGGAACCGTCAGCTGTCTCATTGACAGTTAATTAAATTAATTAGTCAATTAACTGACAGTGCCACCTACTGGTCAAACACAAACAGCAATTTAATTGGTTACTTTATTTTAAGATGGCGAAGATACATTGTAATCACTCAAAGAAGATCTGAGTCATTTTAAAGTATTAGTTCACTTCAGAATTAAAATTTCCTGACAATTTTAACTACATATATTTACTATAGAGGTAGGGTTGAGGATGGTTTAATTTCACAATTAAGCATTATTAACTCATTACTATAGTGTGTAATTACATCACTTTAAAATACAGTGTTGCCATTAAATCTTAGAACAATTGTATGCTTTAATGATCTTTCAACCACTCTGCATTGGTAGGCATAAGCCAAAAACAGCTATAACAATAGAGGGGTTTGAAATATAGTTGTGGTCTTATTTACAACATGACATCGTGCAGCCGCCGTTCACTGGACTCCAGCGTCTGGGATGAGCGGCTTTATTCTGCACTGTTATCGGTCTCAAAACATGTCCCCGTTATAGTGTCATGTTCTGCTCGACTGCCACTTTGCAACAACACAACCTTGTTTCTGCAGCGACTCTAAGCTTGTTTCCTACAACAGCGTCTGACGTGTACATTTTACGTGCTGTGAGAGAGTCACATAAACCACACAAGATCTGATCAGTGCGGTCAGACTGAAACAGACTTCCAGAAATGTGATTTGAATATGATTTCAAACCACATATGAATGTAGCTTGAAATGGATTTGTATAAACTGCATTTCACACTTGCTAAATCTGATCGGATTTCAATCAGATTTGGATTGGTGTGAACGTAGCCCAGGACTTTGTTGATGCTAAATTACGAACATATTTTTGATATCTTGATTGCTGTTGCCATGGCACCAGATTTATTTGAAATTTAGATCAGGGGTTTTCAACCTTTGGGGCCCCTAGGGGGCGTGAGCACCCGATTTTACTAGCAGATCATTAGTCATCCACTACAATTTGACTATTCTCCCAACTCATCAATGGCTATGGTTACAGCAGGTTTGGCGCAACTGAATTTGAGCAAAAACATCTAAAAACAAAATGGACTTGTAAAATCAAGAATATCAGAGATGATAAAAACATTGAATTGAATTAGTAATATAGCAATGATGTTTTTTGTTTGCTTTCACTCTGCCATCCCAAAATCTACTGATATAGAAACTGGGGAGTGATCAGATATTAGAATATTATGATATTTAGAGGATCTTGAAGGTTAATTTGAAATTGATTAGAAAATAGTCAGTCCTTGTATATGTAAATTATGAACATTAGTAAAAAAAAGAAATGTTCCTTGTCAGTAGGATGATGGAGTCTCCAAATATCAAGTATATTCAATAACTGAATGAGGTTATTAAGAACAGTAGCTGAGTTAGAAGGTTTGGGAGTGCCTATTCATAAAAGAGTCCAATATACAATAAAAAGTGCCCTCCAACAACAAGATGAGTGGAGTCGATATCAGGAATGATATTAAAACAGATTGGAAAAAATGTGGCTCATCTAAATTAGGAGCATCAAATGTAACATGTTTCTCTAAATAGTGCCCGTCACAATAAGATAACAGCCATTAATACCCGGTTTAGTGGACAAATGTTGAAAAGGAATATTCTTATGTATTAAAAGACACTCCACAGGCTTTTGAAGAGAAGGTAGAGTGGTACATTTAGCCTATCGACTTGCATCTAAGTCTGTGAGCACAGGAATGTTTAATATGAGTCTCTTGTAGAAACAGTATGTCTGCATGCAAAGAATTCAAATGTGCGAAGACAATATTATTTAAACCACACACATTCCTGCTCAGAATATTCAAATGCTTCTTAAAGGTGCCCTAGAACCCTTTTTCACAAGATCTAATATAAGTCTAAGGTGTCCCCTGAATGTGTCTGTGAAGATTCAGCTCAAAATACCCCATAGATTTTTTTTAAATTCAATTTTATAACTGCCTATTTTCGGGCATCATTAAAAATGTGCCGGATCTTTGCATGTCCCCTTTAAATCCTTGCACTCCCCGCCCCGAGCTTGCAACTCTATAATACATTGAATAAACAAAGTTCACACAACTAATATAACCCTCAAAATGGATCTTTACAAAGTGTTCGTCATGCAGCATATCAGATCATGTAAGTTTGATTCTGACATTTGGTTATGAATGAGTTTGATAGTGCTCCGTGGCTAAAGCTAACATTACACACTGTTGGAGAGATTTATAAAGAATGAAGTTGTGTTTATGAATTATACAGACTGCAAGTGTTTAAAAATGAAAATAGCGACAGTCTTGTCTCCGTGAATACAGTAATAAACGATGGTAACTTTAACCACATTTAACAGTACATTAGCAACATGCTAACGAAACATTTAGAAAGACAATTTACAAATATCACTAAAAATATCATGATATCATGGATCATGTCAGTTATTATTGCTCCATCTGCCATTTTTCACTATTGTTCTTGTTTGTTTACCTAGTCTGATGATTCAGCTGTGCACAGATCCAGATGTTAATACTGGCTTGTGTAACGCCTTGAACATGAGCTGGCATATGCAAATATTGGGGCGTACATATTAATGATCCCGACTGTTACGTAACAGTCTGTGTTATGTTGAGATTCGCCTGTTCTTCGGAGGTCTTTTAAACAAATGAGATTTACATAAGAAGGAGGAAACAATGGAGTTTGAGACTCACTGTATGTCATTTCCATGTAATTATTTAACTATGCCAAGACAAATTCAATTTTCAATTATATGGCACCTTTAAGGGAACTCATCAGCATGAAATAATCCATAGGGTAAAATGAGAAATGAATTAGTAGACACATAGGTATTGTTAAATGTGCAAAATAAAAGAAAAAACAAACATTTCTAATACAGAGATGAGCTGTCATAATTCTAACCCAATAAACTCGCTTCAAGAATCCCTGCGAAAGTCAAAACACCCCATTTAAAGTTGTATGCAAAAGTCTATGAACCCCTGACAATTTCCATGATTTTCATTTATAAATATTTGGGTCTTTGGATCAGAAATTTCAGACAGTAATATTTCAGCAGTGAAATGAAGTTTATTGGATTAACAGAAAATATGCAATATGCATAAAAACGAAATTAGACAGGTGCATAAATTTGGGCACCCTTGTCATTTTGTCATTTGAATACCTGTAACTACTTAGCACTGATTAATTGGAACACACAATTGGTTTGGTGATCTCATTAAGCCTTGAACTTCAGGTGCATCCAATCATGAGAAAAGGTATTTAAAGGTCCCGTTCTTCGTGATCCCATGTTTCAAACTTTAATTAGTGTGTAATGCTGTTGTTAGAGTATAAATAAAATCTGTAAAATTTTAAAGCTCAAAGTTCAATGCCAAGCGAGATATTTTATTTAACAGAAGTCGCCTACATCGAACGGCCAGTTTGGACTACATCCCTCTACTTCCTTCTTTAATGACGTCACTAAAACAGTTTTTTGACTAACCTCCGCCCACAGGAATACACAAAAAAAGGGGGCATGGTCTTGTTGCGCTCCCACGGAGAAGAGCAAGAGTTGCGTTTGTAGAGTGTGTTTGTCGCCATGTCGTCGAAACGCTGTTGTTTTCATCCCGCAGTCCAATCACCTTTGTTTGGCCTTCCCAGGGACGCTGTACTTAGAGATCAATGGTTACAATTTATGTTTAACTCGGTTCCCGAAAATTATAATCCACATGTAAAACTAAGCTGCTGTCGAATCACAACACAGGAACCGCTGGCACAATCAGAACTCGTTACGTATTTCTGAAGGAGGGACTTCATAGAACAAGGAAGTTTTTATGACAGTGGAAACAGCGGTATACAGATAAGTAAATTATGTGAAAAATACTGTGTTTTTTTGACATGAACACATGTTATATTGCACACTATAAACACAATCAAAGCTTCAAAAAAACACGAAAAACGGGACCTTTAAGGTGGCCAATTGCAAGTTGTTGTTCTCTTTGACTCTCCTCAGAAGTGTGGCAACATGGGGGCCTTCAAAACAACTCTCAAATGACCTTAAAACAAAGAATGTTCTACATTATGGTTTAGGGGAAGGCTACAAAAAGTTATCGCAGAGATATAAGCTGTCAGTGTCCACTGTGAGGAACATACTGAGGAAAGGAAAGACCACAGGCACAGTTCTTGTTAAGGCCAGAAGTGGCAGGCCACATAAAATATTGGAAAGGCGAAGGATGGTGAGAACGGTCAAAAACAGTCCACAGACCACCTCCAAAGACCTACAACATCACCTTGCTGCAGATGGTGTCACTGTGCGTCGTTCAACAATTCAGCGCACTTTGCACAAGGAGAAGCTGTATGGGAGAGTGATGTGAAAGAAGCCTTTTCTGCACACACGCCAGTCGCATTGAGGTATGCAGACGCACATTTGGACAAGCCAGCTTCATTTTGGAATAAGGTGCTGTGGACTGATGAAACAAAGATTGAGTTATTTGGTCATAACAAGGGGCGTTATGCATGGCGGCAAAAGAACACAGCATTCCAAGAAAAACACTTGCTACCCACAGTAAAATTTGGTGGAGGTTCCATCATGCTGTGGGGCTGTGTGGCCAGTGCTGGTACTGGGAATCTGGTAAAGTTGAGGGTCGCATGGATTCCACTCAATATCAGCAGATTCTTGACAATAATGTTGAGGACTCGGTCACAAAGTTGAAGTTAAGACGGGGCTGGATGTTTCAACAAGACAACGACCCAAAACACTGCTCAAAATGTACTCTGGCCTTTATGCAGAGGAACAACAATGTTCTGCCATCCCAGTCCCCAGACCTGAATATCATTGAACATCTGTGGGGTGATTTGTCCATGCTCGGCAACCATCAAACCTAACTGAACTGGAGATGTTTTGTAAGGAGGAATGGTCCAAAATACATTCA
Organism: Chanodichthys erythropterus; assembly: GCF_024489055.1. NCBI lineage: Eukaryota > Metazoa > Chordata > Actinopteri > Cypriniformes > Xenocyprididae > Chanodichthys > Chanodichthys erythropterus. The sequence goes on along the minus strand of NC_090223.1, from coordinate 67,235,898 downwards.
TCCAGAATCCAGACACTCATTACAAGCTATAGGAAGCATCTAGAGGCTGTTATTCCTGCTAAAGGACGCTCTACTAAATATTGATGTGATTTTTCTGTTGGGGTGCCCAAATTTATAAAACTACAAGTGGGCTGCCATCCTCTGGGAATGAGGACAGCAGCATGTCCAGTTCCTCTACAAAGGTACTCAGTTGGCCTGGGGGGCGGTAAATTACTACAATATGAATTTTGACAGGAATTGAGATTGTAATTCCATGAAACTCAAATGAATTATTACAAAGAGAGAGGAATGAGCCGAATATTTCCAATTGTGATAAATGAGAAGACCTGTGCCCCCACCCCTCCAGACTGGCGAGGGGTATGAGAGAAAGTGAAGTTGTTAGGGAGAGCAGCAGGGGTTCCTGAGTCCTCTGGATGAATCCAGGTCTCAGTCAGACCCAAGATATTGAGAGAAGAATTAGTAGCAAAGGCTGGAATGACCCACAGAGACAGAGAGAGGAGTATTAGTGTTAGAAGACGAGTAAATAGGGCGCAGGTTAGAAACATTGCGCTGCCTTTTACGAGGGTTAGTGGAGCGTTGCCGTGAGACAGCAGGAATGTGTTGAAAGCACATGCTGAGGATAAGGAAAAGTGTGAAGCAAATTAAGAAACTTTAGTGCCTACCGGTGTCGTTGCTCGGTGGAGTCGCGCAGGAAGAGTCGCAAGTTTGGTGGAGGTTACATCATGCTGTGGGGCTGTGTGGCCAGTGCCGGTACTGGGAATCTGGTTAAAGATGAGGGTCGCATGGATTCCACTCAATATCAACAGATTCTTGAGAATAATGTTGAGGAATCAGTCACAAAGTTGAAGTTAACCCTCTGGAGTCTGAGGCTGATTTGGGGCCTGGAGAAGTTTTGACATGCCCTGACATTTGTGCTTTTTTCAGTTGTTCATAAACATATTAATGACACAAGTGTCATTACACTGTATTCAGCACAAACTAGGCTACCATAATATGTGAGGAACATGTATGTACATGTTTGTGTTTTTGAAGGAATAACATTTATGCGTGGTTATTGAAAAAACAAAAAACTTAAGTCACTGAAATAAGGCCAAAAAAGTATATTAAATCTGTGTTCACAAGACTTCTGGGTATTGGAGGTTGTAGACTAGAGTTTTTGCTTCAAAATTATGTAAAAATTATGCTGACTACTCTTTCATTTATAACAATATATTGATTTAGTTTTTGTAAGACACTTTTTGCCAAGAAACACAGTATGCGTGGAGGCGTGAATCACCATGAATAATGGGTCATTCTCACCTGAGAAGACAAAAGAATCGCATAGTAATGAGCTGAAATGACTTGCATATTGAGGCATTTCAGTCAGGTAGGCTGTGAAAAAAAACTTCTGTGATGTCTCAAGCTCATCATGGTATATGAAACATACAGAAAAATATTATTACAATATAAAATAATGGTTTTATATTATACTTTAAAATATAATGCATTTCTGTGATGCAAAGAGTCTGAATATAGGCTTTTAGTTTAAAAGCATGCACATTTGGAGAAATATAGGATTCTCATATGTTTATGTCAATTTTCTATACAGAGGAGTTATTTTTTATTTAATATTCATTGTTATCTCTATGAGTGCTGGTGTTTGCAATTCATACTGCAGCCGGAGGGCCCTCTCTGTGCATTTTTAGTCCACAAATTCAAAGAAGAAGAGGATATTCCATGAATGCTGTTTTACAATTCATACTGCAGCCGGAGGGCGCTAAAGAAACAAAAACTCATCTAAAATTCATCAATAGAAGAAAACAAACAGGAACTAACTGCATGTCTTCCAGAGATCGCTAACCATGGCTTTTACATCCAGATAAACACTTTTCAAGACAATAAATACACGATTGAGACGATGTATGCATGTGTTGCCTCTGAATTTGCCTGTGAATAGCGCTGGCTCCGTGGGCGTGGCCGCATTAGCGGATAATGAGCTGAATCACAGACTTCTGACATGGCTCTCTTTTCATACAGATTACATAAACACAGAATGTTTGTTTTCGATTTGACTTACACGATTTAAAACCTGACATTTCAACGTTTCTTTAGACATGTGTAATTTTTTTGTCAGTAGTATTCACTAAGTTACAGTTCATTTTCTGAGAACTATCAGATTGGACTTCGTTCAGAGGGAGACGAGAGATCACGCATCATGTTAGTTTTCTTTATTTTACAAAAAGCACAACATTTTGTTTTTACTCTGAGTGTACACAAATAAAAGGAGATATTCTATAGTTTCAATTGTCATTTTTTGTCATAGAGACATAAGTAATACATCAGAGTATTTTAAGTCTGTTTTGCTGCAATGTGAAAAAAACCCTCAGACCTCAGAGTGTTAAGCCGGGCATATCTCATGTCATATCTCGACCGTTGCCGTGTCTGTAGAAAGTTCACATGCTCAAAGTCTAGACTGACTGCATCTTTAAATGTGTTATTATCAGTGTCGTACATGATTCACTCAACCCTGTTACTTCTGACATGATTTTCCTCCTTTCAAAACCAGAGGATTTCTTAAAACTGTGACACCCAGGAAGTGACATCATCTGGGCTCTTTTCTACAGCATGATGGGAGGACAAGAAAATAGTCTCAATCCATTGTCTCAGTTTTTACACAAATGAATGACTGCATTCATCAACCCTGTTACCAAAGTTACTGTAAGAAGAGATTTTGCTCAAGTTACACTCACAACCCTGTCAGCCATTCTGGAAAGTTCATTTACTTCATACATTTTGGTGTTTTTTTTTAGTATATTCCTAAAATTAGCAATGTTGAAAACTGTATTGAAAATGCCTCTATTCGGGTAACACTCCTGCAAATAGTGAACCAGATATGAAACAAATGTAAAGTACGTAAATATTTAGTTTGATCTGATGTTGACAATCAGTATGAAGTTTCTCAAACTTCCCTTTACTGATCTAGAAAAGAACATTATGTATCATTTCATAGTTTAACTGCAAATCTAAATATGCAGAAGTGTTTGAATCTTTCTAACATGAATGTTGTCATTAAAAGTTCAGTATGTATTTGATAGTTTATCTAAATGTGCAAGAACATGAATGTTGTTCAGCATCATGAATGAATGAATTAACACCAACCTCTTTGTTCTTCAGTATCTTCAGTGTGTTTCATTCTGCAGGGTTCTGGACCACTCATGTTCTCACTGTCCTCCTTAATAAACTCAGTCTTTACTGGTTTCATCTCTTCTTCTTCCTGATGCTCTTCTGATGGGAATAATTCTGCATTTATTCATGAACTGATGTGGGAGGAGCTGGGTTGATGAATGCAGTCATTCATTTGTGTAAAAACCGAGACAATGGACTGAGATTATTTTCTTGTCCTCGTATCATGCTGTAGAAAGAGCCCAGATGATGTCACTTCCTGGTGTCACAGTTTTAAGAAATCATCTGTTTTCAAAAGGAGGAAAGTCATGTCAGAAGTAACAGGTTTGAGTGAATCATGTAGGACACTGATCATAACACATTTAAAGATGCAGTCAGTCTAGACTTTGAGCATGTGAACTTTCTAGACACAGTCAAGTATGACGTGATATATTTTTAAAAACATAATTAACAAATAATAATTACTAAAAAATTTGAAAATATACAATCTATTACACTGCAAAATTCACTTGATCTTGTGTATCCAGTGTCTTACATTCACATGTGTATGAAAGGAAGAAGTCTGCTGTGAACAGCCCTAAATAATTACACAGTTTTAGGAAAATAAATTAAATATCAAATGTCAAAATATGGCTGTTAATATCACATTAGATCATTTTGTCTTTGATTGCAAATATTTCAGAGCAATGTTTTCTTTATTTTCTTAATATTATTTATAAATTATTAAGAATTATTTAAGGGAAGGTGGCAGAGCAGCGATTTGGGAAATTCTGTAGCCAGAAGACGTCCATTCAGTGCTGATTTTCTTAATTCAGTAAATCTTGATGTAAAAACATTTGAAATTGGAGTCAGATTAAACGAGCAGCTAAAGTAAAATTGAGACTAAATTCTAAAATTAAGTGAACTTCACAGGAGCGCTGAAAAGACGTACACACATTATACCTTCACCAGACCACTGGATTCTGTCGCTGGAACGACAGCTGGTCCTTTACGATTAGAAGATTAATGTTAAAGTTTCAGGGACATATGCAACTAATTTATGCAAATACATCAAAATGATCGTAATGTTTTGTGGCAGTTGTCTATCACAAGAAGTTTCAATTTTATGACCTTTAACTTCATATTTCTCTATTTATTTTGATTTACTGAAAGTGATATTACTTTTTTCTCTTTCATTTCAGAGCTGATGGAAGTGAAGGAGGAGAGTGAAGAACTGAGTGAAGTGGAGGAGGAACATCATGTCAAACCTGGAGAAAAACCTTTGAGTCGCTCAAAGAATAAAAAGACATTTTTAAAGAAAAGAAGAGCAAAGAAATCTACAACCTGCACTCAGTGTGGAAAGACTTTCACAAACAAACGTGATCTTGAGGTTCACATGAGAGTTCATACAGGAGAGAAGCCGTTCACATGTGATCAGTGTGGAAAGAGTTTCATAACCAAACAAAGTCTTGATGTTCACATGAGAGTTCATACAGGAGAGAAGCCGTTCACATGTGATCAGTGTGGGAAGAGTTTCTCAATCAAACAAAGTCTTGATGTTCACATGAGAGTTCATACAGGAGAGAAGCCGTTCACATGTGATCAGTGTGGGAAGAGTTTCAAACAAAAAGGACATCTTAAGGAACACGTGAGAGTTCATACAGGAGAGAAGCCGTTCACATGTGATCAATGTGGAGAGAGTTTCAGTCAATCAGCAAACCTTAAAGCACACATGAGGATCCACACAGGAGAGAGACCGTTCACGTGTAATCAATGTGACAAAACATTTCTAAGGTCATCAGACCTGAAGTCACACCTGACAGTTCATACAAAGGAGAAGCCACATTCATGTTCTGTGTGTGGAAAGAGTTTTTTACTGCTGTGTAGTTTACAAAAACATGAGAAAATACACACTGGTCTGAGAGAGTATGTGTGCTTTGAGTGTGAGAGAACTTTTACTACAGTAAAATGTTTAATACAGCACCAGAGAATTCACACTGGAGAAAAACCTTACAAGTGTTCACAGTGTGACAAGAGATTTAGTCAGTCATCAAATCTGAAAACACATGAGATGATCCACACTGGAGAAAAACCTTACAAGTGTTCACACTGTGACAAGAGATTCAGTCAATTAGCACATCTGAAAACACATGAGAAGATCCACACTGGAGAAAAACCTTACAAGTGTTCTTACTGTGACAACAGGTTCAGTCAGTCATCATCTCTGAAAACACATGAGAAGATCCACACTGGAGAAAAACCTTACAAGTGTTCACACTGTGACAACAGGTTCAGTCAGTCATCATCTCTGAAAACACATGAGAAGATCCACAGCAGAGAGAAGCCGCACACGTGTGATCAGTGTGGAAAGAGTTTCTCTTTTAAAAGTCACCTGAAGATACACATGAAGATCCATGCAGTGGAGAAACCACATCTCCACGGTGTGAAATTAAGTAGTTCATTTTTATGTGCTGAACAAAAAAATCTCTTCTGTGTAAGTTAGCCACAGCCAAATCTCTCCTCTCCAGCTATAGTAGGCACCATGGGCGACAAGTTTTATTTATTTATTTAATTTTTTTTGCTGTTGCAAAACTTATTTTTGTACCTGCATCAAACAAGTTTAACCCTTTAACGACCCAGTGGTCCGATAGCGGGACTGATAAGAGTGTTATAAGTTTAAACAAGTTTTTTTTTTAAAATGAGGAGTATGCTGTCTAACTAATCTTTTATTATGCTCGCAGTGCGTCGGTTAAATGAATTGCAATATTAATATAATAATAAAAGTAGCATAATAATAACAATAATCCGCTATACGCCACTGTGAAAGGATAAACGGCGTTCAGGCAGCAAATGTCCCATTGATGACATGATGTCTGGTAATAATTAGAGAAAATGTTTTATTGCGCATGTGTCGAACTCGGTGATCCACATGCATCTGTGGTTTAGTATACTTTGAAAGATGCACGGACACGACTGCATGCGAGACACGTCCAGGTGCGGAAAGTGAAGTATACCCGGGGCTTGATGGCGCGCTGTCTTTCCGCACTCAGCGCTCGGCGTTCAGCGCTCATGTATCCCGCCGAGAGCAGCCTTATCTCGGCTAGTCCTTCTGATGATTGCCGCTGACTCTGATGACTCTGTAGTGGTTAAACATGAGATATAATTCATCTTTTGTAACAGGCAATCTTTGGTCTCATTAAGCTATAATTTGTTTCCTGGAAAATTGTTTTGGCTGAGGGTAAAGTAATGTTTCATAAGTTTATATATTTAGGCTATTTAACTTTACCGTGGTAGTCTATTAGAGCGCTGACTTTGAACGTTTGACTGAACTGTTTGCTTTAATTTTTATTGTAGCTTCTTACACCTGTAAATGTAAATGTACCATTTGCTTAGATTTTTATAATGGCTGTTATTGATCATTAAAACTGACATTAAACAAAATGAGACAGAGTTGTGTTTTATGATTGCAAACTATATGCACATATTGCCTGAACCACGTATATGTTTATTATTTTTAAAATGTAAATTAAAAGAGGAAGTTTTATAGTTCTGTTTTATACCTGTCACAGTTCCCGTGTCTCCCGTACTCTATTTCCCATAATCCTCCTGTTTCCACACGCACATTCACCTGGACTCCTTCATCAGCACTGCCTTTATAATGGACTCACTCCCTTCACTCCTTGTCCATTCTTATTCTTTACCTAATGTTATGCTAATTGTTACCTGTTTATGTTAACGTTATATTGTATGTGTTTGGATGTATGTATTCTCCTTCGTTGAGTAAAAACGCTTATTTGTGGATCTCCGTGTACTGCCTCGTCTATACACCAGCATATTGTAACAGAAGAACGGACCTTTTAAACGACTGGATATCCACAAATGATTATGGATTTATTCCTCCTCTCCTCCCCTCCCACACCTATGACGGCTGCAGACCGCCTAATTGGACTCTTGCAGTTTGGACGTTCGCTGGAGAGGTATGTGGAGGAGTTTGTTGAGTTGGCTTTTCTGACAAATAAGTCAGATGCTCGTTTGAACGCCCTGTTTCTGGACGGACTGGACGAGAGTACTATCTGTTTTGACAAACCTGACAATTATGTTTCCTTAATCGATACTATTAATCTGATTTTGTATTTAAATGACTCCAAATTCGTTGTTGAAGAGGTTCAGGATTCTAAGTGCATATCTCGTCCAGTCCTCCCAGAATCACGGGCGGCCTGGCCAGTTCGTCAGTCTCCGTCTTCCTCCACATACCCCTCCAGTGAGCTTTTCCTCTGCGTCCTATCTGAGCCACACCCCTCTGTTGTGTCCGGGCGGTCCAAAAGGAGGAGGAGAAAGGAGGCCAAACCCTCTCCAGTCTCCGTAGATCCCTTTCCAATCTCAGCTGAGCCCTTTCCTATTCCCATTGGGATTTTAATTGTGTACGGGGGGATGGATTGGACGCCTCTTCCATGCTCCGTTGCCGCCGAGCCCTCCGCTCCAGCCGCCATGGAGCCAGCTGCTCCATGCTCCGCCGCCAAGCCAGTATCTTCAGTCTCCGTCGAGCCAGTTTCTCCAGTCTCCATCGAGCCAGTATCTCCAGTATCCGTCGAGCCAGTTTCTCCAGTCTCCGTCGAGCCAGTATGTCCAGTCTCCCCGAGCCAGTATCTCCAGTCTCCGTCGAGCCAGTTTCTCCAGTCTCCGTCAAGCCAGTATCTCCAGTCTCCGTCGAGCCAGTTTCTCCAGTCGCCGTCGAGCCAGTATCTCCAGTATCCGGCGAGCCAGTTTCTCCAGTCTCCGTCGAGCCAGTATCTCCAGTCTCCACCGAGGCAGTATCTCCAGTCTCCGCCGAGCCAGTATCTCCAGTATCCGTCGAGCCAGTATGTCCAGTCGCCGTCGAGCCAGTATCTCCAGTCTCCGTCGAGCCAGTTTCTCCAGTCGCCGTCGAGCCAGTATCTCCAGTATCCAGCGAGCCAGTTTCTCCAGTCTCTGGCGAGCCAGTATCTCCAGTCTCCGTCGAGCCAGTATCTCCAGTCTCCGCCGAGGCAGTATCTCCAGTATCCGTCGAGCCAGTATGTCCAGTCGCCGTCGAGCCAGTATGTCCAGTCTCCGCCGAGCCAGTATCTCCAGTTTCCGCCGAGCCAGTATCTCCAGTCTCCGCCGAGCCAGTATCTCCAGTCTCGACTTTTCTCCCACCACTCTCACTCAGCTGTTCACTTGTGACGTCTCACCCCTTCTGGTGTGTGAGCTTCACCTTATGTTCACTTCCCTCATTAATTGATATGTACGTTTTCCCTTTCGTGCATTAAAAGTGAAAGTAAACAAGTGGCATCTGGACCCGGACTTTTCTGTTCTGCCACACTCTCCCCTCCTTGAGAAGACAATGCATAGTTGTTAAGAGGGAAACCCTCTAAAACCCAAGGAAATCTTCATCCTCGTCTGAGGTCTCATGGAAAAGTTCCCAGAGGTTCTTCAAAGTACATTCTTCCATTTCTTTTGCAGTAGGGAAACAAGGTTTCATATTGCATGCATGCACAGTGCGCACATCTTCTCCTGTGGTTTCCAGCGCAACTTGATAGTTGAGAGGCCCCAACTGTTGAATTATACAATATGGTCCCTTCCATTTCGGTGCCAGCTTAGCACTAAAATTGTGTTGTGAACTGGATTGAGGGAAGTTTCTAACCCATATGCGATCTTTCTCCTCATTCTCATTCCAATCGTTTCCTGAATGGCAGTATTGAGTGCAAAACGAAACTCGGGAAGATAGAGGTCCCAACCTTTGTGATTATCTTCTACGAAGGAAGCTATCATACACTTCAGAGTACGGTTGACTCTTTCTGTCATATTTGTTTGCGGATGGTAAGCAGTGGTTAATTTGTTTGTTACATTCCACTTTGCACACAACTCAGTGAATTCTGCAGAAACAAATTGGGTTCCTCTGTCTGACAGGATGTAATCATGTTTTTTTACATCCGTCCACATGCCAGACCAGTAGGCAACGATTTGTACCCTCTTATACGTCTTGAAAATTCCAAGATGTCCACTCATGGGATTGGAATGATAGTATTGGAGAATTTTGGGTACAAGGCTGCTGGGAGTGACAACACGGAAATGGACTCGGCCATCCGTCAGATGAGTGGTGTGATACAATTTGTCTTCCAAAACTGCATATTGTTCCTTCTCAGTGAGTTTGTTCTTTGCTAATGCCTGAAATATTTTTACAATTTCAGGATCCCGATGTTGTTCTTCCCAGATGATTTCAGGGGTGATTGGAAATTCTGACTCCTCTTTCTGATTGGTGTACACACTACATCCAGGTAGGTAGTTCATTCGTGAAAGAGCATCAGGTGCTACATTCAACTTCCCTTTCCTGTACTCCATCACAAAGTCATATCTTTGTAGTCGAAGAGCCCATCTGATGAGTCGACTGGTTGTTTTTGTGGAACTCATCACCCATTGCAACGAGGAATGGTCAGTGATTACTGTGAACAGTCGAGGTTCTAAGTAATGCTGCCATTTATCCAGAGCCCATACCACTGCAAGACATTCCTTTTCGGTGGTAGAATGGTTTGTCTCAGCTTTATTTAGAGTCCTACTGGCATAAGCAATCACTTCCTCCCCACCTTGTTCTTTCCGCTGAGTTAACACAGCACCCAAGCCGGTGTCGCTTGCGTCAGAGTACACTGTAAAGGGAAGTTGGAGATTAGGGTGTCCAAGGATAGGTGGTGATCTAAGGCATGCTTTTAAATACTCAAAAGCTTGTTGGCATTTTAACGTCCACTGAAATGATTGTCCTTTCTTTTTTAGGGTGTTGAGAGGCTCAGCGATCCTGGAGAAGTCTGGCACGAATCGATGGTACCATCCAGCCAATCCTAGAAAGCGCTGGACTTCTTTAAGATTACGTGGAACTGGATAGGTATGGATTGCTTCCACTTTGCTTGGGTCAGCGGTAATTCCCTGTACGTTCACTACGTGACCAAGGAAGTTGATCTCCTGAAGACAAAACGTGGATTTTTTTTAGGTTTAACATCAACCCAGCTGTTTGCAACCGTCGAAGGATGGTCTGGATGTCATAGAAATATTTGTGTTATGCAGGGTAATCTGCACATTTATCCACCCAAGTGGAACTTCAGCCTCACCGTTTGCTAGGTATAGAGGCACTAATGTCCAAGGATGGAGACTCTCTTGAGGGGTAAGATCCTTCCATAAACTCTCATGTATAAGAGTATAGCTAGCTCCAGTGTCCACGATAGCTTTACCTTTCCAGGTGCCAATGGTGATAGGGACTACTAGCTGTTGGGGTACTGTGAACTGTTTGTGGTCAATACCCTGGTTCGTTTTCAGACTGGAGGTGATAGGTGTTGAAGTTGTGGCTGAGACAGTGTTGTTGTAGGGTAACAAAAAAAACGCGGTGGTATCGCCGGCGATACCTCAGAGTGTTAATGCATTATAGTCCTTCATGTTTATTGCAATCTCAGAATTCAGGCCAGCTGATAATACCTAGAATATCAAAATCAACCGCAGGTGGTAGATCCTTCTCCTATTTGGCACCTAAACTCTGGAACAATCTTCCTAGCATTGTTCGGGATGCGTTTTTAGTTTAGATTTAAACTGACAGAGTGTGTCTGCATCTCTTTAACCTGGCATACACATAACACATTATCAATTTATATTTTCAAATCCGTTAAAGGATTATTAGACTGCATAATTTAGGTCAGCCGGAACCGGGAACACTTCCTATAACACCAGATGTACTCGTTACATCAGAAGAAGAATGGCATCTATGCTAATATTAGTCTTTCTGTTTATCCTGAGGTTTACCGTAGTCAACCGTATCCGGGCCGTATCCAGCTGAGACCAAGGACCGGTGCCATGACACGACCACAACGCAGCCCTGAAGTATCAGCAGAGATCGAGTCAACTAGATCATCCATTGTGAAGACATCAACACGACAGCCAGTGCCACAGTTCCTCAACAGACCGTCCATACTGGCGTGATGAATACGATCCTCAACTGGACACGACCACAACGCAGCCCTGAAGTATCAGCAGAGATCGAGTCAACTGGATCATCCATTGTGAAGGCCTCATCGACAGGACAGCCAGTGTCACAGTTCCTCAACAGACCGTCCATACTGGCGTGATGAATATGATCCTCAACTGGACACGACCACAACGCAGCCCTGAAGTATCAGCAGAGATCGAGTCAACTGGATCATCCATTGTGAAGACATCATCGACACGACAGCCAGTAGCACAGTTCTTCAACAGACCGTCCATACCGGCGTGATGAATATGATCCTCAACTGGATGGAACTTAAATAAATACTTTGATTGTTGCGATCCTATCAGACTTATGATAGCAACCTGAATTGTAACAAAGCACTGTTTGCCAGAGGAGAACTGGCCCCCCGACTAAGCCTGGTTTCTCCCAAGGTTTTTTTCTCCATTTTAACAACTATTTGCCACTTGTTTGCAACCTGATGTCACCTGATGGAGTTTGGGTTCCTTGCCACTGTCACCTTTGGCTTGCTTAGTTGGGGACACTTGACATTTGACTTGACATTTGATATTCAATAATATTCCTGACATTTTTTCAACAGTGCTTCTGCTCTGCCTGCATTGACACTATTCTTTAAGAGCTGCTGTGCAGCGAAAATTATGTACCAGTTATCAATGTAAAGCTGCTTTAACACAATCTGCATTGTAAAAAGCGCTATATAAATAAAGGTGACTTGACTTGATTACAAGATGTTGAACAAATCTCAATTCTACATTCCTAAATTATAATTGATGAGACACTGTAATAGTACTAAATGAAGGTGATTTTCATTAACAGAGATTGAGAAAAGCACGCACACACTGATCTGTGTTGCACACTTTTATTCTGACATGATATTTCAGTGTCACAGTATTAAAGGTGCCCTAGAATGTTTTTTTTACAAGATGTAATATAAGTCTACTTATATTAACTCCCCTGAATGTGTCTGAAGTTTCAGCTCAAAATACCCTATAGATTTTTTTAAATTAATTTTTTTAAATGCCTATTTTGGGGCATCATTAAATATGTGACGATTCAGGCTGCGGCCCCTTTAAATCTCGTGCTCCCGCCCCCGAGCTCGCGACTCTATAATACATTGTATAAACAAAGTTCACACAGCTAATATAACCCTCAAAATGTATCATTATAAAGTGTTCGTCATGCAGCATGTCTAATCGGGCAAGTATAGTATTTATTTGGATGTTTACATTTGATATGATTTGAAGTTTGATTGTGTAATGTTAGCTTTAGCCACAGAGCACTCTGTTGGAGAGATTTATAGAGAATGCAAGTGTTTAAAAATGAAAATAGCAACGCTCTTGTCTCCATGAATACAGAAAGAAACGATGGTAACTTTAACCACATTTAACAGTACATTTGTCATGATATCAGTCATTCCCGAACTACATTTCCCACAATCCTCCCTGGCAATCACCTGCACTCACTTCACCAATCAGTAATCACCACACCCAGCTGCAGCACATTATCTGCACTATTTAAGCCACACACACCCTTACACACTTTGTGAGGTCTTGTTTACTCCTGTGACAATTCTAAGTGTTATTTACCTTGTCTGTCTGTTTCTGATCCTGTTCCCCGTGTACGAATCTTGCCGCCTGCCCTTTGGACCTTTTGGACTGTTTATTGTTTCCTGGTTTTGTGAATGAAATCTGCCTGCCCGGTTTCAATGCCTGTTCCTCGACTACGATTCTGCTTGCTCTCTGCCATACTTGCTTGCCACTGTTTGACCATTGCCTGTCTTCAGTGCCGTTTCTAGGCATAGGCAAACTAGGTGGTCGCCTAGGGCGCAAACAGCTGGGGGGCGTGTTAATAGGGATCTCGCCTAGGGTGCCAAAAATGCTAGAAACTAGGGATTGGAAGATTAACCGATATGTATCGATACGCGGTCATGCGCGTGCATGATGCGAGTGCATTGGTAGAGCAGCAGAGGATGAATGAAATTTTGGAAGCAAATCGAGTTGCATCGGTTTTTCCGAGATACATCTTATCCTTTTAATACAGAATGTATTTCTTTATTTATTAACAAGTGTTGTCAACCTGTTTTTTAGGCCTAAGCAACGGACTTGCGGATGTGTGTACACTACAACTCAATGTATCAGCTGTGCAGATGAAGCCAGTGATGCGCCCAAAGGTAGTTGTCAGGAAGCGCGAGGAGTAAGCAAAACAAACAAACCGAGATAATTTATCCTCCACTGAATTTTAAATTTACTTGGTTAATAAATAATCAAACTAATTCAATGGCACTGCATCCTCTTTCACATCACCACATAAACTTGATCTAATTAACTATTGCTGAATTATCGCATCGTATCGTGATATGGGTGTATATCGTATCATATTGCATCGCAAAATGCCACACATGTATCGTTAATATATCGGATCGGATACTTTGTATCGAGATGTGTATCGGATCAGCATTATACCTTAGATGCCCAAACCTACTAGAAACGGCCCTGCCTGTCTTACTACGAACTCTGTTTAATAAAAGCCTGCAGATGGATCTTACCCTGAGTCCCGTTACAACATTAGCAACATGCTAATGAAACCTTTAGAAAGACAATTTACAAATATCACTAAAAATATCATGTTATCATGGATCATGTCAGTTATTATTGCTCCATCTGCCATTTTTCACTATTGTTCTTGCTTGTTTACCTAGTCTGATGATTCAGCTGTGCAGATCCAGATGTTAATACTGGCTTGTCTAATGCCTTGAACATGAGCTGGCATATGCAAATATTGGGGGCGTACATATTGTTACGATCCCTGGTCTAGGTCAAGGTCGCAACATAAATGACAAAACAATGATGTCCTTGTGATTACTCATCTTTATTTAATTGTTCTCTTCTCTCTTTGTTCTTTTTTTTTTCAATGTGGAATTGTTACAAGTAGATACAAAAAAAAAACATTTTATAACAGAGAAAGAAACACAAAGATGCTGAAGCAAACAAACAGGGGTGAGCTAATGCCAAAACAACAAACAAACAGAAAACTAACTTTCCCAAAAAGAAACTAACTTCCCTGTAATGCAAAATAAAGAAACAAAACATACAACAACCTAACCTAACTCCTTAACTGCCCAAAAACAGGAGAAAAGCTGGTGGCCTGTTGGCCAACAAAAGAAACAAGGCACTCACCCCCTACGGCTTCGTAAGTTGATTAAGATGTTACAAGCATGGTCAATAGATCATTGAGGATATGGACGTAAAGGCTCTCACAGTTAGAGAATGCTAACAGCACTTGGTTGGAGCATACATCACAATATGTACCAACATTTTCACCAGCGTTACACACAGAATCAAACAAACACAAGCAATCAAGACAAAGAGGCAGAGAGCGCCCTTCAGAGGAATCCCGGGGGAATTTATAGTCCGAATCTCCCTTCCGGTCCAACCACCAGCAGCCTCTTGTTATGTCCAGGACCAATCCTGAAAGAGAAACGGGTAACAGGGATAGCAAAACAAAGTATACACTGCTTGATAGCCGTAACACCCCCACCCTTAAAATTACAAATGGTACATTTGTAACAGTAAGACAATTCTTATTTCCCCAGTTTATTTTGGAGCACGTGACAAGGCATCAGCAAGCACATTGTCACACCCCTTCTTGTGCCGAATTTCCAAGTTAAAACCTTGTATCAAAAGAGACCAACGCATCAGTCTTTGGTTTGAATTTGACATTCGAAACAAAAAAACAAGGGGATTATGGTCAGTATACACCAGAATGGGGACACTACAAGCATCAAGGTAAATTTCAAAGTGCTGGAGTGCCAGCAACAGCGCAAGGGCTTCTTTTTCGATGGTGCTATAATGTTGCTGCGATTTCGTAAACTTCTTTGAAAAATAGCATATCGGGTGATCAATTCCCGCAGCATCCTCCTGAATAAGGACCGCACCCGCTCCCACCTCACTTGCATCCACTTCCAATTTAAATGCTCGTGAAAAAATTGGAGCCGATAAAACTGGGGCACTACACAGCAAGATTTTAATAGCATCAAACACTAACTGACACTCTGAAGTCCATTTAAAAGCTTTAGTCTGACTCAATAAGTTGGTAAGTGGTGATGCAACTTCAGCAAAGTTCTTGCAGAATGCACGGTAATATCCTGTCATTCCCAGAAAACGACTCCCGTTTTGTTTTTGGAGCTGGGAAATCAACAATGCACTCAATTTTGCATCGACAGGACGCACTTGTCCTTGCCCCACACATTTCCCAAGATAGGTCATGACAGCCTTACCGAACTCACACTTAGCGAGATTTAGAGTAAGCGATGCATCACTTAAACGTTCAAACACAGAACACAGACTTGTTAGATGTTGTTCCCAGTCAAATGAATAAATGACAATGTCATCCAGGTATGCCTCACAGTTTTCTAACCCAGCCAACACTATTCTCATTAGACGTTGGAACGTGGCGGGTGCATTCCGCATCCCGAAAGCCATCCGCTTGTATTGCAGGAAATGGTCAGGCGTAACAAAGGCAGAGATTTCTGAGGCCCTAACTGTCAACGGTACCTGCCAATAACCTTTTAACAGGTCGAGCTTAGTCACAAACTTTGCAGCACCAACCCTGTCAATACAATCATCCATCCTCGGTAAAGGATAGGAATCGGGTTTCGTTACGGAATTTACCTTACGATAATCTGTGCAGAATCGAAATTTCCCGTCTGATTTAGGCACGAGTAGACAGGGTGAGCTCCACGAACTGGAACTTGGCACAGCAAAACCATGTTCTAACAGGTATGTAGACTCCTCTTGCATTATCTTTCTCTTGATGGGGTTCACTCGATAAGAATTTTGCTTGATAGGAGAGCAGTCACCAACATCAATATCATGCTCCAACACCATAGTTTGACTAGGCACATCAGAAAAGAGAGAAGGGAATTTTTCAATTAGAGCAATAATATCACTCTGGCACATTTCACTCAAATAACACAAATGAGACTTTAAATCCTCTAAAAGCTTTGAATTGTCCAATCGAGCACATGACACATCTCGCATACTAAGCCCATCCTCCTCAGGACAGTACACAACTGTAGCGGCAGTGATGGGGGCGGGATTTTTGGACACATTCTGAACTACATCCCTCTTTACGTAGGCTTTCAGCATATTAATGTGACACACTCTGGTCTTTCGTTTCCTGTCAGGAGTGCTGATGACATAATCGGTCTCACTTACTTTTTGTTTGACAGTGTAGGGGCCAGAAAACTTTGCCTGTAACGGCGACCCAGGAAGAGGAAGAAAAACAAGCACTAAATCACCTTCCTGAAAGCTTCGATACACACTCTTTTTATCAAAGTGAGTCTTCATTTTAGTTTGAGTGCGGCCCAACTCCGCAAGCGCCACTTCACGAGCCTGATGTAGACGTTCTCGAAATGAACTCACGTACTCAATTACACTAGTTTGTGGTTTTGTCTCAGACAACAACTGCTCACGAAATAATTTTAACGGGCCCCGCACCGTGTGCCCGAACACCAATTCGGCAGGACTGAATCCTAGGGATTCCTGAGTGGTCTCTCGCACTGCAAACATAAGCAAGGGAATGCCCTCATCCCAATCTTTCCCCGTTTCGACACAATAAGAACGCAACATACTTTTCAGAGTCTGGTGAAAACGTTCTAGTGCTCCCTGTGACTCTGGATGGTAGGCACTAGAAAGTTTATGCTTCACAGACAGACTGTCCAGAACCTGAGAAAACAGCTTAGAGGTAAAATTGGTACCTTGATCTGACTGTATAACTCGAGGAATGCCAAATGTAGAGAAAAATTTGATCAGCTCTTTAATCACATTCTTAGTCCTTATTGTACGCATAGGAATCGCCTCGGGGTACCGAGTAGCAGCACACATTAAAGTCAACAAATACTGATGACCAGACTTTGTCTTGGGTAACGGCCCGACACAATCAATGATAATTCTCTCAAATGGCTCTGACAGAACTGGGATGGGATGAAGAGGAGCATTAGGGATTCCCTGATTAGGTTTACCAGCTAGCTGGCAGACATGACACGAACGACAGTACTCTGAAACTGCTGATTTCAAACCAGGCCAAAAAAAATAGCGAATAATGCGAAAAGTTTTGTTTATCCCCAGATGGCCAGAGAGAGCATTATCATGAGCTAAACACAAAATCTGTTCACGATAATTATGGGGAAGCACTACCTGAAACACAGTCTTCCAGCTCAGATCCTTCTCTGATGGAGACCACTTACGCATAAGCACTCCATCCTCCCAAACGTAAGCCACATCCTTATCTGCTACTTCATCCTTCTGTACAGCCACCGCAAGGCACCTGACTAGAGACGGATCAGCTTTCTGCGCAGCTACCAGCTGTTCCCTCCCTGTTCCAAGCATAGACTCACTTTGGACGGCAACATCCTGGTCAAAAACACAAACATTAGGAGAAACATCCTGCCTACATCCACTTCTGTCACCTTTATCTGTCATAAATGTATTAGACACATCTAAAACATCATCAAACTTTCTAGACTGAGCACGGGTTACCGCACAAGCAGGGAAGACAGAAGGAAATTGTTGGCCTACATCAACCTGTTCACACAACCCAGACACATCTGGTTTGTCTACAACGATAGGCTGAGGGAACACTTTACCACCAGCGACATCATTGCCTAAGATCAGATCTACTCCTTCTATGGGAAGCTGAGAACGTACTCCCAACTTCACAACTCCTGTGAACAAATCAGATTGAAGGTAAACTGAATGCAAGGGCACTTTGACACAGCCAAGCTCAATGCCACGGATTAACACACTCGATCCGCAGTAGGACTGTTCTGAAAACGCTATGGCACTTTCCAAAATAAAGGACTGAACCGAACCAGTATCTCGCAAGATGGTAATCGGCTTTAAATCTTTCTGCCCACCTGACAGAGATACAGAACCACTCATAATGAAGGGGCAGTATAAGTTGGTATGCGAATTGGACGCCAAAGGAGCAGCATGAACTAAAGCAACTCCCTTTGGCTTATCAGGGGGCTTACCCTGATTCCAGCGCTTACAATCTGCAATCAAATGGCCCGGCTCACGACAGAAAAAACACACGCGTCTTTCTCCCTCACGAAACACATTCGCATTACGAAACACATTCGAAGCAGCTTCTCTACTCTCCTGTTTTCCCTTACTCTTATTAAAAACTCTCGAGCTATTCTTCACAGAAAGTTCAACAGATGAACCGGATTTCTCTCTACACACAGATGGAGTAAAAACAGTTTTGTGCGTGAGCACAAATTCATCTGCCAAAACAGCAGCATTAGACACGGACAATACCTTCTGCTCGTTTAAATACACAACAATGTCGTCTGAAACACAACTTTTACCAGTACACCATTTGTCAAACAACACCGTTTTTTCACGAGCAAACTCACCAAATGTTTGACCGGTAATTTTCTGATGATTTCTGAATTTCTGGCGATAAGCTTCAGGTACCAATTCGTACGCTCTCAACACAGCAGCTTTAACCGTATCATAGTTCAGACTTTGCTCAATAGACAAGGCTGTACACGCTTCCTGGGCTTTACCCACTAATTTGCATTGCAATAGCAACGGCCACAACTCTTTTTGCCAGCGTAATGCCGCCGCAATACGAAATAGGAGTCTACCTCCGTCTCTCTAAAAGGAGGAACAAGTGTAACGTATTTACCCACATCGAAGCTGGTCACAGACTCACCAACAGATGGAGAGGTAGTGGATGGCACGGGCACAGTCACTGGTGAACGAGGAGATGGAGGTCTAGATCTAGGCATAGGCACAGGCACATTAGATGGCGATTTGGCTTGTAGCTCCAAACTACGTAACTTAAGCTTATGATCAGTCTCTAACTCCAGAGTCCGGTAATGAAGAAGCTGCGCATCGTAATCCTGCTTCTTTAACTGCAGATCCAACTCCTTCAATTTAATAGCTAGCATAGGATCAAAACGGGGATGACTAGGATCTATACTAGGAAAAGAAAAGGTATCCTCACCTACCGCAGTTCCAACACTCTTCCCTGCTAACCCTTCCGCAGACTCATCCGGCAAAATTCCAGTCTCCACCAACTTGCTGTATAACTTTTCTTTAACAACCTGTTTTGGCCCCTCCCTAGGAACAGAGATATTAAAGAAATCTGCAATTTGCAATAAATCAGCTTTACGACACCTATTAAATTCCTCCGTCGTAGGAGATAACGTAAATGATGTCAAATCAAACTCCATATCGGTCCATAAACTCGTCCCACACCAAAAGAAAATTACCAGACAAGCAAACGCGTGTTTAACTATACCAATTACCTTCATTGGTACGCAATGGACGAGCCCCCAATTTATGTTACGATCCCTGGTCTAGGTCAAGGTCGCAACATAAATGACACAACAATGATGTCCTTGTGATTACTCATCTTTATTTAAGTGTTCTCTTCTCTCTTTGTTCTTTTTTTTTCAATGCGGAATTGTTACAAGTAGATAAAAAAAAAACCCATTTTATAACAAAGAAAGAAACACAAAGATGCTGAAGCAAACAAACAGGGGTGAGCTAATGCCAAAACAACAAACAAACAGAAAACTAACTTTCCCAAAAAGAAACTAACTTCCCTGTAACGCAAAATAAAGAAACAAAACATACAACAACCTAACCTAACTCCTTAACTGCCCAAAAACAGGAGAAAAGCTGGTGGCCTGTTGGCCAACAAAAGAAACAAGGCACTCACCCCCTACGGCTTCGTAAGTTGATTAAGATGTTACAAGCATGGTCAATAGATCATTGAGGATATGGACGTAAAGGCTCTCACAGTTAAAGAATGCTAACAGCACTTGGTTGGAGCATACATCACAATATGTACCAACATTTTCACCAGCATTACACACAGAATCAAACAAACACAAGCAATCAAGACAAAGAGGCAGAGAGCGCCCTTCAGAGGAATCCCGGGGGAATTTATAGTCCGAATCTCCCTTCCGGTCCAACCACCAGCAGCCTCTTGTTACGTCCAGGACCAATCCTGAAAGAGAAAAGGGTAACAGGGATAGCAAAACAAAGTATACACTGCTTGATAGCCGTAACAATATTAATGATCCCGACTGTTACGTAACAGTCGGTGTTATGTTGAGATTTGCCTGTTCTTCGGAGGTCTTTTAAACAAATGAGATTTATATAAGAAGGAGGAAACAATGGAGTTTGAGACTCACTGTATGTCATTTCCATGTACTGAACTCTTGTTATTCAACTATGCCAAGGTAAATTCAATTTTCATTCTATGGCACCTTTAATGTAATGAAGAGACTCTATAACATCTCACTGTCACTGATTCATCATGAGCTCTAAGCATTATGGGTAGAATCAGTCTGTTCTGATTAATCAACACAGTTTCACTGATGATCCAGACCAAACCAAAAACCCAGGATAGAGCGGTTGAGTGAATGTGGTCTGGACTGTGTGGATGTGTCTCATTGTGTCTCCAGAGACGCTGTAGAAGGACAGGATTCCTGCACTGTGATCCACATACACTCCTACTCTACTGCTGATGGGCTTTACAGGGAGAGAAGTCTGTATGTGTTTGTGTAGGAATGCGTAACTGGAGGGAGGGCACATCAAACTCCAGGACTGATCATTAGATCCAAACACACACTTATTATCCTCTCCCTTCCTGCAGATGCATCATCATTATCATGATCAACTCTAAAACTCCTCTGTCATGTTTTCCCGCTCAGTGAGTTTCTCTGCTTGTTTTCTCAGTGACTTACATTGTAGGAAGCCGTTCCTGGTCTTGGGAACAAAGTCTTTGTCTGTGGAAATCAAGAGACATGAAGAGTGTGATTATCATGTCAGGAGAAAATGATCCCAGCATCCATCGCTCACACATGCAGAAATCTTCCAACAGAAGATATTTAGAGAAATGCCTCTGCTGTTTCCTGACACAGACACCACTGAGGGTTTGATATTATTGACACGTCACCATATTTGATTTGTCTTCTGTAGACATGAACTGATCAGAGGGAACAGGATCAAATTTCACTTTGCTCCCCATACAGAGAAATCATATCGCTTCATAAGACTTGGATTAAACTTCAACCTCCTTAGTAATGTTCTTCAAAGAGACTCTGATCAATCAATATGTCTCCTGCTCAATATGTACACACACACACACACACACACACACACACACACACATTTATATTATATAAAGATTAATGCAACAAATTTGCATATGGCACTTACCTAAAGGCAGTATGGCGCTGATAGTGTCACTGGCTTCACTCACTCCCACTTTACCCACAATCCTTTAGCGGATCAAGTACTGCTATCCGACCTCCAACTTAGTCAGAGTAAAGTTTTCATCAGGTGTGTTTATGACATGCCACTGTTCCTCTTTCACCTGCTGGTACTCCACTCTGTACTGCACAGTTTCTCCAGTTGGGGACTTCTGCAGTTTTAGGGACACACTGTGCTCCTTCACATTCTTCACTTCTGGTGGGGGAGGCTTCGACACGGGCTGGAACTGTGTGTCTGTCAGCTTCCCTTTTTCATACAGATAGATGGAGGAGCCTGGACTAGATGCATTGGAGATGGCAGAAAAAAGGAATCTCTTTTCATCTTTATTAGCCTCTGAAAAACTTTTGAAAAGAGATAAGTTCTCTCTCATCTTTGAGATGACATCAGGATCGTTGAACCACTTTCTGAAAAATGCCACAGAGACCATGTTTTTTTGCCCATTTAGCTCATTAAACTTGTCAGATTTCAGAAACTCCTTCAGGGTTGAAAGATATGGGTCTTCATACTCCAGAGATGTGAAGGTCAAGCACACCAAAGCATCAATATCAGGATTAAGGAGGATGATGTTGAGATGGTTTGAGTCTTCAGTTTTGATTCCCTCCAGCATCTTGGTTTGAGTACTCAAAAGGTCAAGTTCAAACTTGGCATCATCTAACCACTGGTTAAGCTTGTCAGCTTTGAAAGGGGAGCTGTAGTGGATCTTCAGGATGTCTTCCAGTGACTTCTCCTCCATCCCTCCTCTTCGTATAGCAGGCAAGACTCTGGCCACTGCTCTCAGGAACACCATTCTGTACATATTAAAAGAGCCCTGAAATAAACTGAGCCTCTCTTTGATGTCTCTGAAAACATTTACCAGTGGTTTTCTGGAGAGGTCATTGCATGTCCTCTCTGCCTCTCCCAGCCCCTCTATTATATCTACAGTGTTGGAAATCAGAGGTGTGGTAATTTCTCTCTCCAACGCTGCAGCTTTTGAATCCAGTAGAGAGAGAGAATAGAGCCAGACTTTTATTGGAACTGCATTCTGTGGATTCTCCTTCAGTATAGTGGGGAGCTTCTTGTACACGTCTAGGGCCTCCATGTAAGTGGTGGGGTTATGATCAAGGTGGAAGTCACCATGAAATGTGCAGGTGATGCTCTCAGCCATTTTCTTATCACCATCTGTCATATTTAAAGCTCCTTTTTCCCTCAATAGAAAATTTAGGAATATTGTTGACCATGGTATTCAGCTCTCCCTCAATCTCCTGCTTGTTTTCCTCTTCTGAAAATGTCCGATCAAACACCATGAAGGCCTGAGCTCCATACAGTACACCTGTGACCACATGAGTTGCAGTTTTCTGCTCAAACACCTGAGGGTAGGTGATCTGACCCAGCTGAGTCATAGTGAGCTGTTCGAATCTGGTAGTTTCTTTGTAATGCATTGTTACACTGGACTGTTGGTTTGAGGATTTGGTGTCATGCAGGAACTTGGCAGATCCTCCCACCTCCACCAGCCCTCCCCATAAGCTGGCCTTCAGAGAAGCACTTACATCCAGGAGACTGGACTTACTAGAGAGAGAGTCTGAGCTACTGAACTTCAGATCTGTCATGGGCTTTGAACGACTGTCCAGATCTTCACTCAGTGACTTCTTATCCCACAGAGTAACACCTGAAATGAGAAATGGCTTTAAGGGTTACATATGAGGAAGTGATGTACTGTTGAAGAAACATGCAGGTTTTATAATGTTGTTACACAAGGACTGGTAATTACTGATGCAGCATTTAGTGAAGTGAGGACAACAAACATGTATGTATGTATTTATTTATTAATGTTCATAAAGCACCTGGAATGAAGGTATCCTTGCGACAGTCATACAGCATACCAGGAAACAGAGGTCTTCCTAGAGCTGCCACTTCAATGGACTGTGATGCCAGGGCTGCAGTAAATGACAAATACAAGGTCATATTTATAATATATCTATAAACAAAATTACATCTGATTATAATACTGTTTAATTCTTTCACTGCCAGTGTTTCTGAAAAGTTGACAGCCACCACCAGCATATTTGATCATTTTCCCAAAAGATTCATATGTAAATAAAAGAAAAAAGTAATTGTTCTGTATATTGTTTTTTATTCACTTATTTTTACATGAAACATTCTTTTATACAATCATTTTTTTCATCATGTAAATTAAATGTTTTTACATAAAAATAAATCTTTCTATACATTACTTAAAGTATTTTTTACAACTACACTGAACAATATTATAAACGCAACACTTTTGTTTTTGCCCCCATTTTTCATGAGTTGAACTCAAAGATCTCAGACTTTTTCTATGTACACAAAAGGCCTATTTATGTCAAATATTGTTCACAAATCTGTCTAAATCTGTGTTAGTGAGCACTTCTACTTTACAGAGATAATCCATCCACCTCACAGGTGACAGCATGATTATTGCACAGGTGTGCCTCAGGCTGGCCACAATAAAAGGCCACTCTAAAATGTGCAGTTTTATCACACAGCACAATACCACAGATGTCGCAAGTTTTGAGGGAGTGTGCAATTGGCATGCTTACTGCAGGAATGTCCACCAGAGCTGTTGCCCGTGAATTGAATGTTCATTTCTCTACCATAAGGCATTTCCAAAGGCATATCAGAGAATCTGGCAGTACATCCAACCAGCCTCACAACCGCAGACCACGTGTAACCACGCCAGCCCAGGACCTCCACATCCAGCATCTTCACCTCCAAGATCGTCTGAGACCAGCCACCGGGACAGCTGCTGCAACAATCACTTTGCATAACCAAAGAATTTCTGCACAAACTGACAGAAACCTTCTCAGGGAAGCTCATCTGCATGCTCGTCGTCCTCATCGGGGTCTCGACCTGACTGCAGTTCGTCTTCGTAACTGACTTGAGTGGGCAAATGCTCACATTCGATGGCATCTGGCACTTTGGAGAAGTGCTCTCTTCACGGATGAATCCCGGATTTCACTGCACAGGGCAGATGGCAGACAGCATATATGGCGTCGTGTGGGTGAGCGGTTTGCTTATGTCATTGTTATGGATTGAGTAGCCCATGGTGGCGGTGGTGTTATGGTATGGACAGGCATATGTTATGGACAATGAACACAGGTGCATTTTACACCTGTGCAATAATCATGCTGTCTAATTAGCATCTTGATATGCCACACCTGTGAGGTGGATGGATTATCTCGGCAAAGGAGAAGTGCTCTAGTTAAGCTTAATAGCTGCCCTGTCTGGTACTCGGTTCTATTTTGCTCCTAGAACTTTAGTGGCCACCAGCTGACACCATGTGCGAAGGGTAGGCTTTAGGGGCCTCGTCTGGGTGCATGCTGGCTTTTTCTCTTTAAGTTTTATTTTACTGTAGCAGTGAAAGGATCCTGTGTCGCTGGTTGGGCTGGCTAATGACCTCCCTTTGTGGTCGGTCTGTCTGGCCTGGACCTCGATAACACTGCAACGAGCTGATGCCACATGTCTGCGGAGGTTATAGGCCCATGGGGCCTTCTTTAGCGCGTTTGTTGTACTCCTCTTGTTTAAAGAGTAGAAAGGTGCTTTTACCGAGTACACTGCTCGTCGGATTGTGTTGGGCAGGCTGTTTTGTGGGCACTCACAGCTACCTAATTATTTGGTTGGTCATGCGCTCAGCATGCTTTGTTTTCGGTTGAATAGCCTTATGGGCCATCCTGAATACATTGAAAGAACTCTTAGTTATGTTGTAGGCCCTTCTGGTCGGCCTCCATGACTATGTGCCTACAGTATGGTCCGTCCGTTAGGTAGAGCTTCGTACTTCCCTTTGGGTTGACTGTGTAATTGTGCTTACCTCCCTAAGCTGGTCATTGGTTGTAGACTTCTGTGAAGTCTCCCATTCAGACTTGTCCCAGGCTGGTTTGTGCTTTGTCTAGCGCACAGCCTCCTCAGTGCTTTTATTGGAAGCTGAGTAGATCCTAGGATGAGTGGTTTTACTCCCCTCAGTATGAGGGTTTATAGCGCTCAGCTGAGTTCTGCTCTCCAGGATGCCCATCTCTGCGTGTGGGTTTGAGTTGCTTACTGTCTTTTCGCAGTCGCTCTTACCTGCTCTCCTCTTTTGGAGTTTGCGCCTTGGAGATTCTGTATATCAGACAAGGTTGGCTCAGACTGTGTTTGGCTTTCGCTAGATTAGTACGGCCTCCTTTGTGGCGTAGAGGGTGATTTGTCCCCTCTAGTGACTGGCCGGGATTCCTTTTTGGTCTCCTGGCCACATTCCCTTTAAGGGACCACTTGCTACGGGTTGTTGGTCACAGATGCCTTGAGCAGCCTCGGCAGGCCTTTCACGGAAGGCCTCTTTTAGGCTCAGGGAATGCTGTCACTGACAGCCTTGGAGATGTTGCTCCTGGTTCTTCCCTGGAATTGCCGGACGTTTGTCCAGACATTTTGGGAATTCACTCTCCTTTAGCATGGCGGTGTTGGTATATCGTTCCCCATAGCGCAGTCAGCGCAGAGTTGAAGTTCCCTTTCGAAAGGGAACGTCTCAGGTTACGCATGTAACCATGGTTCCCTGAGAACAGGGAACGAGACTCTGCGCTTCTCTGCCATGCTTTGGGATGCCTGCTGAACAGTCCCTCAAAGACTAGAAGGTGTTGACTGCTTCCTCAGGTGCTCCCTTTATACATCACGGTTCGCGCCGTTCGACGTAATAGGCTGTCGCCAGCCAATAGGATTGGAGTTGTGTGATTCTTGGCATTTCGAACACCTGTCACGAGTGACGGTTCCCCATAGCGCAGTCAGCGCAGAGTCTCGTTCCCTGTTCTCAGGGAACCATGGTTACATGCGTAACCTGAGACATTTTTTAGTATTATAACTGGATGGTTGCCCGAGTGTCATAAACCAAAATAACGCATGGTAGAGGAATTATTTTTATTTAGAAGATAAAGGGTTTAAAAAGGGAAAATGTTTTAATGATTTTAATTTTAATCCTGAATGCTTTATTTCTTTTAAAATGTTTTGGGTATGTGACTTTTCCTTTGTATTGCACATATTTATTTTCAGTAATGGATTGTGTTTTCCCTTACAGGGATGCACGATTACCGTTTATTTTAGGTTGAATTATTGTTGAGATTGTGTTTTTTTTTGTTTTGTTTTTTTTTGGGTTGGATGTTGGACCAGAGTTGGCCAAGGGAGAACTGAGGTCACACCAAAGACAAAAAAAGGGACTAAGTAGATCATAGTCATTTAACAGTGTTGACTTATTTGTTCTATTTGCATTACCCACTGTTATTATTATTGTTTTTTGTTGTTGTTGTTGTTGTTGTGGTAGTGGCTGCGGGGTTGTCTTCACTGGTAGATAGCAGTGATGTGGTGGTTTGGTCACTTTATTATTCTTTCCTTCTAGGTCTGTAGCGTGATTTGCAGTGGGAGCACGTTTGTCTGTATGCCACTTCTGTCTTCACAACCTAGGTAACCTGTGGCCATCTGTGGGTTTTGTTTATTTTTTTATTTATTTTTTCTTTGTGGATAATTGCATTGAAGGTCTGTTGCATCCTGTTAATGTTTTTTTTTTTCGTAATTATATTATTTTCTTTTGAATAAAAATGTTTGTTTATTGAAGCTTCACTACCACCTTCTGCCTGATCATTTTCCCCTTTTTGGGTCATGATGTCACACATGGAAATGACATACACTGAGTCTCAAACACATTGTTTCCTCCTTCTTATGTAAATCTCATTTGTTTAAAAGACCTCAGAAGAACAGGCGAATCTCAACATAACACCGACTGTTACGTAACAGTCAGGATCATTTATACGTACGCCACCAATATTTGCATATGCCAGCTCATGTTCAAGGCATTAGACAAGGGCAGCCAGTATTAACGTCTGGATCTGTGCACAGCTGAATCATCAGACTAGGTAAGCAAGCAAGAACAACAGCGAAAAATGGCAGATGGAGCAATAATAACAGACATGATCCATGATATTTTTAGTGATATTTGTAAATTGTCTTTCTAAATGTTTCGTTAGCATTTTACTAATGTACTGTTAAATGTGTTTAAAGTTACCATTGTTTCTTACTGTATTCACGGAGACAAGAGCCGTCGCTATTTTCATTTTTAAACACTTGCAGTCTGTATAATTCATAAACACAACTTCATTCTTCATAAATCTCTCCAACAGTGTGTAATGTTAGCTTTAGCCACAGAGCACTATCAAACTCATTCAGAATCAAATGTAAACATCCAAATAAATACTATACTCACATGATCTGATATGCTGCATGACGAACACTTTGTAAAGATCCATTTTGAGGGTTATATTAGCTGTGTGAACTTTGTTTATGCAATGTATTATAGAGTTGCGAGCTTGGGGGCGGGGGAGCACGAGCATTTAAAGGGGAAGCACACTAAATCGGCGCATACAATCGGCAGTTACAAAAATGAATACAAAAAAATCTATGGGGTATTTTGAGCTGAAACTTCACAGACACATTCAGGGGACACCTTTGATTTATAGTGTCGATGACAGCGACAGCGTGGACACCAGCAGCCCGCGTGACCGGGGTTCAATTCCAGCCCGTACTGGTTCCTGCATTCAATACATATACATCTGTTCCCATTGTCTCACTGATGTTCACTGGATCAGTAAGTTATTGGTATACTGGGGCTGTCTGTAAAAGGCATATTCTAAAGCTGTAACGTTATTTATAAAGATTACTTTATTGTAGCCTATTTGAAGCACACTATAATGATGCCATAAGCACACTTCAAGTTAATTTGGAATGCCATTGCAATGTGTTTTAAAATCACTACAAATTTATCAGTATAATATTAATGTATGTTCAACACTCTATGCAATTCTAATGTCACCAAAATACATATAAAGTTTATGCTGAGTGAATTCTGCATTTCAAAACTTAAATAAAAGAGCATATTTAAAGTGTACTTAAGTATACTTGGAATAGTTCCACTTTAGCACAAACAAGTATATTCAATACAACTTTAGTTGAACTTCAGCACTGCTTTTGGACAACTAAAATGCATTTAGTACAAAATTAGTTGTTCCAATTTAACAAACTTTAAGTATACCAATTTATAGCATGCCACAAATACATTTAGTCATACTAAAGTACATACGAATAAATTGTGCTTAAGTAGGCTACTTTTTCACTAGGGTAGACTCACCTTGTTTTTCCTTTTTGATTTCCTCAATCTGAGCTTCATGCTTAGGAAGTCTGATTTCCAGATCTTGTAGTTGCTTCAGTACATCTGTGCATTTCAAAGGACAAGTCAATTCTGAGGCGGCAGGTTCTGTCACAAATACAAGACATTTGTACAGAAGCAGAAGAACTGCTACTCTGAACTTCATTCTTAATGTTTTAGCTAAAGCGTGTTGGAGATGTGTGTGCTATATCTGTATGTTCAGAATGTTACAAATCGAATGCTTTTATTCCATAATCTTCAGTAATGCACACAATTTAGCCAATGACAGACAGAATAGCCAACAGCATATGACTGTTTCTCAAAAAATACCGTTGTGCTAGCTTAATGTTTTACAAATGTATGCAATGTTGACAGATGAAAGTTGTGTTTTCTTTTGCAGCTTTGATCTTCAAAACACTGAACTTTGAACTTTGGGCTTAATAACAGCACAAACTATCCAGTACTAGACATGCATTCCTCTATGTTTGCAACATGTTTTTTTTTCTGCATTCACTGTAGTTTGGATTGTGAGAGCCGCACAGTGATGAAACGCGGCTGTTTGAGATCCTGCAGTGCTTATTCCATTAATTCATGTATTATATCGTACAAGGTATAAATAAATTAAATATACATATCAAATACTAGAACATGTGTATGATTGTAGTATTTTAGTTGATTTACTCTTGCCAAGCTCTGATTTCTGAGACCCACACACAGAGGAAACAGCAACGCAGCTATTTAATTTGTGCTCAATACATTCAAAGAGTTTACGCTCATTCATTATTGCAGTGACCTACAGGTTTGTGTATAATACTGTGTTTTCCCCTGGCTCTCCTGAAATCCGGCAAACATGATGTAACGAATCACAGAATTTATTAATTAGCTCAAATTATGGATGAATATATATATATATATATATATATATATATATATATATATATATATATATATATATATATATATTGTGTACTGAATCAGGCACTCCTGTTCAGAAAGCTCACATCCAAGGATTGCGACCATATGTGACCTAATGAAACTGGAGGGCTACTCAGTGCACTACTGGTCTCACATCACACACAGTGTCATATGGCTTATAAGCTTCAATTCGAGTCTTCCCCAGAAATGGACTAAGTTGCCTATTCTTTCTTTCTTTCTTTCTTTATTTCTTTCTTTCTTTCTATGGGATTAATATCCTGCCATGATTCAAAACTGAAAATAAAGTTCTGAAAGGTTGAAACTAAGTGTTTGAAAACTCAAAATCTTACAAAAAAAAGTTTTGCAAGATCGAAAAATAAGATTTGCAAGCTTGCAAAATGTAAAAAAACTAAAAAATATCTCTGCAAACATTGTTGTTTTTGAGATTTCCTTCTTCAGAACTGCAACATTTTTTTTTACGATGTTGCACAAAGAATTTTTCAGAGTTTCAAATTTGTCAGTGTTCTCCCACTGTATAGTTTGTTTTCCAGATTTGAAACCTTGTAAATGGTGATCTGAAAACTGGTGTGCGAATGTGTGAAAAAAAGTTTTGAAACTCTGAAAACAGAGTTTTGCAGGCTTGCAATGTGGTAAAAAAAAAAAAAAAATCTCTGCAAACATAATTTTGTTTTTGAGTTTTCCTTCTTCAGAACACTCTTTTTTTACGGTGTTGTGCAATCATTTTTTCAGAGTTTCGAATTTGTCACTGTTCTCCCAGTGTATTAGTTTGTTTTATCAGTTGTTATCCATGGTTACTGAAGCCCTTCCCCAAGTTGGTCCTTTTAAAGATTATTTGTTAAATATGACAAATAATTGTGTCTGATTTATCTGTCGTTACAGTTGACATAATTTTTAGTTCTTAGTTCACCACACTAAAGTAACACCTCAATCAGCACTTAAAAATTAGTCTTAGACTTTACTGAAATTTGTTTTTATCTTCTTTATCTTTCTTTAGTCTCTTACTCTTAGAAAAGTCCTACTTTTTACTAAGAATTCTTTGACACTTAAGTCAAAGCTTAAGACTGTTCTTCAGAGGCACAGGTCTTTTTGATATGGGATGCTCTTCTCACACTGAAGACATGGGAACTCTCTGGTGTGATCTACATGATTCTCATAGTTTTCCTGTCTGTGAAAATCTTTCCAAGTAGTGTCAAGTATTTAAAGGTGCCCTTGATTCAAAAATTGAATTTATCTCGGCATAGTTAAATAACAAGAGTTCAGTACATAGAAATGACATACAGTGAGTCTCAAACTCCAATGTTTCCTCCTTCTTATATAAATCTCATTTGTTTAAAAGACCTCCGAAGAACAGGCGAATCTCAACATAACACCGACTGTTACGTAACTTGTGTTTTTACTTGTGTCAATGCATTTTGTATTTGCAGCAATGGCTTAATCAATAAACATTTTTTATTATACACTGTTGTCAGATTTCTACCTTGGTAGACATTTATTTCCTGTCTTCATTTTTATCAGTTACACACAACAATGCTTCTATCCCCCAGAACCCATGTTCATCAACACACATAATGCAACATTTGTCACCTTTACAGGATGTGGTATACATTTCACTCGAGCTCACAGCATGTGTTTTTGTCTCACTTATGAAAACTTCATAGACCCCAGAGATTCTTCAAGTTTAGCAATTTTCTGATTTTTATTATATCTTTTAAAATTTCTCTTGACAGTTTCCACAGTGACAACTTCTAAAAGACTTATTTCAAGTGGATTCTCAAGTGGGCCTTAAAGTTACCTTTTAATCTGAAACTCTTACCACACTTATCACAAATGAATGGCTTCTCTTCGGTATGAATATTCATGTGGTTATAAAGGGTAAATCTATGTGTGAAACTCTTTCCACACTGACCACATGTGTAGGGCTTCTCTCCAGTGTGAATATTCATGTGGACTTTAAGACTTCCTTTTTGACTGAAACTCTTTCCACATTGTTGGCAGGTGTAAGGCTTCTCTCCAGTGTGAACTCTCATGTGGACTTTAAGACTTCCTTTATGACTGAAACTCTTTCCACACTGTTGGCAGGTGAAAGGCTTTTCTCCAGTGTGAATTCTCATGTGGTCTGTAAGGTTTCCTTTTTGACTGAAACTCTGTCCACATTGTTTACAGTTGTAAGGCTTTTCTCCAGTATGAATCCTCATGTGGACTGTAAGGTAGTCTTCACGTGTGAAACTCTTTCCGCACTGTTGGCAGGTGAAATAACGTTTAGTTCCTGTCTTTCCTGAGGAAGACTTTTTAGCCTGTGTTTCTCTTTCCCCAGTCATGACATTATTATGTTTATCATAATGTTTTTTCTCTTCTTCCCTTTCATTAAGTTCATTACTCGCCTCTTTCAGTGTCATCAGGTCTAGGGCAAAAACAGACATAAAACAATTTAGACATTTAAAGCATCAAAACCAGCAACATGTATGATCTATACCAGGGGTGTCCAAACCTGCTTCTGGAGAGCTACAATCCTACAGATTTCAGCTCCAACCCCAATCAAGCACACCTGAACCAGATAATCAGGGTGTTCAGGGTTGCTTGATAATTACAGACAGGAGTGTTGGAGCAGGATTGAAACTGAGGTCTGCAGGACGGAAGCTCTCCAGGAGCAGGGTTGGACACCCCTGATCTATACCCTACCCTATGGATCAGAGATGGGCAGCTTTGGTCCTGGAGGACCACCATCTTACAGAGACTAGGGGTTAAATTTTGCATGTGTGTTTGATCAGGGATGGAGCTAAACTCTTCAGAATAGTGTCCCTCCAGGATCCGAGTTGGCCATCCCGTCTAAAGATCTTTTACTCAATACACCAGTGGTTTTCAAACCTGGTCCAAAGGGACACACTCTGTATTTTTCACATCTGGTTAAGATCATCAATGTCAACAAGCTACGTTTAACAAGCTGATGGAGGAATTTGCAGCTTTAATCGCAAACTACTATTCCTGTTGAGAACTGGACCCATTATAACCCTAAATATAGTTTAATTCATTGAACATTGTACTGTTCTATTAGTTATAGAAGATATTTGTTGTTGTAATGATGTCAGACAAGCACACACACATAAGTAGTAACCATTCTGTACTCTGGCAGGGTTAGCAATCTCACTACATCCGTACCGAGCCTAATCCTAATCCAACCGTGCCTCTTCAAGCGGTCCAGGGAACAGTACTGAGCAATCACGAGTCAAACGAATCAGACTCAGGGGGTCAAAAGTGCTTGGCCCATTTTCGATCACCTAGTGCAAGTACACCCTTAATTTCTTATAAATGACAGAAAATCTCAAAATGTGTCTTATAGTCTGTTTTCACTGGTATACGGTAGGGGTGCTCATCTAAAACAGTATAAAACCTGCAGATCAAAACACAGATGAAGTAGAAGAAACAAGCGATAAAAGCTTTAATCAATTACATGCAAACTAACACAATCATCAATCATTAATCAACACTAAAATCAAAGCTTTTTAATGTTACTGAATGAAATATTGAGCACATGAAGAGGTGTAAGATAATATGTAAGGTTTCAAAAGTAGAAAATGCAAGATTTGGGGGGGTTGATGGATGTGATTATGAATCTGATCCAGACAAGGTCTTTATTAAAAAAAAAAAAAAAATTAAAAAAGCTTGATTTTCTCAGTTTTTTGTTCAAAATGTTGCTTTTTAAAAATAATAATAATAATGATAATGACACATTACTGCATTAAAGTGTTATTAAAAAGACTGCATAAAGGTAGAATAAAATGTTTGTTTTGTTTTGATTCTTTTATCAAAAGCAGAGGCTGTAGTATTTTTCTTGACATATTTCATGTTTAGATATTCATACAAAATTGTCATTAAAGTTTTGTGAAAATCATAAAATGCTGGTGGTGGCTGGCAACTTTTTTTGAAAAAAAAAAAAAAAAATGCTTATGAGGTGTGCTTTCCTCAGCACACAATTTACACTTTTACCTGTAAAAGTTTGAAAATCCTGCAAGTGTGCATTTTCTGACAACAGGCTCCATTAAACTTCACAGACTTCAATGATATTGCCAAAAGTTTTGGGACACCTGCCTTTGTGTGCACATGAAATTTAATGTCATCCCATTCTTAACCCTCAGGAGTCTGAGGCTGATTTGGGGCCTGGAGAAGTTTTGACATGCCCTGACATTTGTGCTTTTTTCAGTTGTTCATAAACATATTAATGACACAAGTGTCATCACACTGTATTCAGCACAAACTAGGCTACAATAATATGTGAGGAACATGTATGTGCATGTTTGTGTTTTTGAAGGAATAACGTTTATGCGTGGTTATTGAAAAAGCAAAAAACTTAAGTCACTGAAATAAGGCCAAAAAAAGTATATTAAATCTGTGTTTACAATACTTTAGGGTATTGGAGGTTGTAGAGTAGAGTAGAGTTTTTGCTTCAAAATTATGTAAAAATTATGCTGACTACTCTTTCATTTATAACAATATATTGATTTAGTTTTTGTAAGACACTTTTTGCCAAGAAACACAGTATGCGTGGAGGCGTGAATCTGCATGAATAATGGGCCATTTACACCTGAGAAGACAAAAGAATTGCATAGTAATGAGCTGAAATGACTTGCATATTAATGAGGCATTTCAGTCAGGTAGGCTGTGAAAAAAAACTTCTGTGATGTCTCAAGCTCATCATGGTATATGAAACATACAGAAAAATATTATTACAATATAAAATAATGGTTTTATATTATACTTTAAAATATAATGTATTTCTGTGATGCAAAGAGTCTGAATATAGGCTTTTAGTTTAAAGGCATGCACATTTGGAGAAATATTGGATTCTCATATATTTATGTCAATTTTCTATACAGAGGAGTTATTTTTATTTAATATTCATTGTTATCTCTATGAGCGCTGGTGTTTGCAATTCATACTGCAGCCGGAGGGCGCTAAAGAAACAAAAACTCATCTAAAATTCATCAATAGAAGAAAAGAAAACAGGAACTAACTGCATGTCTTCCAGAGATCGCTAACCATGGCTTTTACATCCAGATAAACACTTTTCAAGACAATAAATACACGATTGAGACGATGAATGCATGTATTGCCTCTGAATTTGCGTCTGAATAGCGCTGACTCCGTGGGCGTGGCCGCATTAGCGGATAATGAGCTGAATCACGGACTTCTGACATGGCTCTCTTTTCATATGGATTACATAAACACAGAATGTTTGTTTTCGATTTGACTTACACAATTTAAAACCTGACATTTCAACATTTTGTTAGACATAAGTCTGAATTTTTTGTGATTAGTATTCACTAAGTTACAGTTCATTTTCTGAGAACTATCAGATTGGACTTCGTTCAGAGGGAGACGAGAGATCACGTATCATTTTAGTTTTCTTTATTTTACAAAAAGCACTTTTGTTTTTACTCTGAGTGTACACAAATAAAAGAAGATATTCCACAGATTAAAATGGTGTATAACTCTTAATTGTATGTGCAACATTGAATTTTGAGTCTCTTTCACACTGATAAGAAAAAAACCACGGTGGTATCGCTGACGATACCTCAGACCTCAGAGTGTTAATCCATAGGGTTTAATATGGAGTTGGCCCACCCTTTGCAGCTATAAAAGCTTCAGCACTTCTGGAAAGGCTTTCCACAAGGTTTTGGAGTGTGTTCATAGGAATCTTTGATCATTCTTCTAGAAGCACATTTGTGAGTTCAGGCAGTGATGTTAGCGAGAAGGTCTGGCACACAGTCTCCGCTCTAATTCATCCCAAAGGTGTTCTATCGGGTTGAGGTCAGGACTCTGTGCAGGCCAGTCAAGTTCCTCCACACCAAACTCACTCATCCATGTCTTTATGGACCTTGCTTTGTGCACTGGTGCGCAGTCATGTTGGAACAGGAACATCCCCAAACTGTTCCCACAAAGTTGGGAGCATGAAATTGTCCAAAATGTCTTGGTATGCTGAAGCATTAAGAGTTCCTTTCACTGGAACTAAGGGTTCAAGCCCAACCCCTGAAAAACAACCCTACACCATAATCCCCCTCCACCAATCTTTACACTCGGCACAATGCAGTCAGGCAAGACTCATACATCAGATCACCAGACAGAGAAGCGTGATTGGTCACTCCAGAGAACACGTCTCCTCTGCTCTAGAGTCCAGTGACGGTGAGCTTTACACCACTGCATCCCACGCTTTGCATTGCACTTGGTGATGTAAGGCTTGGATCAGCTGCTCAGCCATGGAAACCCATTCCATGACGCTCTCTACGCACTGTTCTTGAAGGACACATGAAGTTTGGAGGTCTGTATTGACTCTACAGAAAGTTGGCGACTTCTGCTCACTGTGTGCCTCAGCATGCACTGACCCGCTCTGTGATTTTACTGGGCCTACCACTTCATGGCTAAGTTGCTGTTGTTCTCAATTGCTTCCACTTTGTTATGATACCACTAACAGTTGACCGTGGAATATTTATTTGTGAGGAAATTACACAAATGGACTTACTGCACAGATGGCAACACTGAGCTCCTGAGAGCGACCCATTCTTTCACAAATGTTTGTAGAAGCAGTCTGCATGCCTAGTGCTTTATTTTATTCACCTGTGGCCATGGAAGTGATTGGAACACCTGAATTCAATGATTTGGAGGGGTGTCCCAATACTTTTGGCAATATAGTGTATACACCACATGACATCAGCGCATCCTTTAAGGCTATGCAGAGTTGTGGAAACAGTCACGCAGCTCCTTTTACAGTTCTTCCTGAACCAAAACAATGAGCTAACCGTAAATGCAAGCTGGCAACCGGTGACTTTCTACATGGAGCCGTTTAAATTTATGGGTTTCTCTGGCAACACTACCAAAGCCCAGCAGTCAAGTACAAGTAAAAGCTCTGTAAGTTGTTTACATTAATTATTATTGTAACGTTATGTGCTTTGAGACATGAGGTAATTTAATGCCGGCTCTTGTGACGCTTTGCAGAATCTGCTCTGTTTTGAAGGAGCTGTGGCTTTGGAGACTCACTGAAGGGAGGGTGATATCGAATGATTTCAAAGCTAGCTTGCTATTGCTAGCCTCTCCGAAATTGCTTACCCTAACTTTAACAGCAGGTGTTCATCACTAATGATTAAATGACTTATTAAGTTATGATTAATCTAATTATCTCCAATAGGGCTGCAACAACGAATCGATAAAATCGATAAAATTTGATTGTTAAAAGAGTTGGCAACGAATTTCATTATCGATTCGTTGTGTCACGCGACTATTACGCCTCTCAATGAGACGCGGAGATGTTTGAGTATAAAAACGCACGGTTGAGCGCGAAGCAGAGCGGTGCATAAATAAATAAATAAATAAATAGCAGAGCGGAGGTAGAGGAAAGACCATCGGAGAGACCCGTAACATTGTTCTGAACAGGCGCGCCGTTGTCAGGACCCCCGCAGTTTTGAAAAGACAGAAATCGACCCCCGCACTTTTGATACGGGCTGCTTCAATCAGTCACACTATATCATCTTTTAGCTTTGGATATTTTCTTTCAAATGAGACCATTTTCACGTTTTTTTTCACGCTTTCGTTCATAAATAATCAACTGTTTTGTCGCGGATGTGAACAGGAAATGCGCTCTCGCACGAAGAAACATGCGATCTCCAAACAATCGATCAAAGCGTGCTAACGTTTTAGGACAGGTCGATGGTATATAAATCATGCCCGAATGTCAATCAAGCCAAACCGTCCATTCAGAAACCGAGAATTTGACAGGAGGCTGATCTCTCAGGTTGAGGCGCGAGCTGGCTTGACTGAAGTTTTCGTTAGGATTTAAGGTTTATGGACTGTTTTGATTTTGGTAATTACATCTAGAAAGATAAAAGCATTGATGGCATCTATAAAATAGATATCTGAAAGCAAAACAAAAGTGATATTGCCTCGTCCAGTGGGGAGGACGCACGAGAGGAGAACTGCGCGTTTAATTGGTGTATACTGTAATACTGCATTTACAATGCTTATCAGTGGCATACACTTTGATCGCGAACGTGAAAATCCAAAAGACTATGACTAAAACTAAATCAAAATTTGCTGTCAAAATTAACACTGATCTGTTGTCATGTATTTATTCTGTGTTTTGTCTTATATCGGTTATTGTTTACAAATATATTTGTGTTTGTTGTACTTTTTAAATTTCATTTTCAAGTTTTTTATAGCACTTGGTCATCTTAAGCTAAACAAAAATTCTTTTTGTGCACTTTATTTAAAAAAAAAAAAAACCTATATATGTTTGGCAGATGTAAAGCATACATGTGTATGTTTTAGTTATGTGTTAGTCCATTTGTTTTTTGTTTTTTATTACTTTAACAGCTCAGGGATGTTAAAAGAGCAACCTGTTTTTGCACATTCTGAGGATTTTTTTGCACTGTGAATTTGCACTGTCATTTCTGTTTTTGAATAAAAGGTTGGAAATGAATGTTTTTGTCCCTCCTATTCATCGATTAATCATAAAAATAATCGACAGATTAATCGATTATTGAAATAATCGTTAGTTGCAGCCCTAATCTCCAACACCATTTCAGTAAAAATTTTTTTTTTTTTAAAAAAAAGACCCATATTAACCCCATGTTTTCAGAATTCCAGTCCAGACATGATGCAGCCATGCATCACTATATTTTAGATCAAAATCATACATGCATTTACCACATTTAACTTGAGTATGACATTAATATATAAAAAAACAGAGCAAACCAAGTATTCACCCCTATTAGAACTTGTCGCGTCCTGTTACTGATCAAAGGGTGGGTCTGTACGCACATGTATGCACTGTATACACTAGTTTGTTTCTAAATATATTCAAAAATATTATTTCACATCAAAGCAAGACACAATATGGGACAATATATTTTGTTACAGTTTAAACTGTATATACAAACATTACTACAGTATGCTAAAGTAATTTTTGTAGAATTTCAACCATTTTTGTTGATCTGTTCTTATTTATATGTAAAATGCAAGGTTTAAATCATAATATTTTTTATCTAATGTATAAATCATCAAATACATTATATATTTTAATCCTTATATTCCATTAAGGAGGGGTTGTGGCTCATTGTGTAATTAATTCTTTCGCCAGAAGATATGCAGGTTCAAACAGGAATGCATTTTTGGTTTTGCTCTAGTTTAAACCTGCTCATGTATGCTCAAGTTAAAATGGGTACATACCTTTCTGCCTTTGGATCTTAAAAAAATAATAATAAAATTTTATGTGCTTTGTAACATTATAAAAATAATTGTATTGAATTATACAAATAATGATGCAATATGATGTAAACGATTACATTGCTATGGTTTAATTTTAATATTACATTTTAAATATTACAAAATTTACTTTAGAGCTAAAACCTTTAACTAAAAACTAAGAAGTTAGGATTTTAGAATTAGGTCAGTGCTGCTATGAAAAACCTGTCATATCAGCTTTATCTGGTTTTTGGGACATGGTAGCTGGTCTGTTTCTGGTCCAAGGTGGTCTGCCAGCCCTGATTAACGTCTCCACCTGATCTGCTGGTAATCATGCATGCGCTGCCCCTGCTCTGTGATTTTACGTGGTCTACCACTTTGTGGTCTACCAAATCACTGCATCAAAGTGAATCTCAATCAATGAAAAGCACAGATTTATGCCAAGCGATTGCTAATGAACTCCAGTTGATGAATTATTACAATGTCTACTTTATGGCCTTTATATAAAATGTTTTACACGGTTGTAAGAATCTGAAGGATCAGCCTGCAATAGTACAGACATTTCAAAATAAGAGTCCGGGTGTATTTCGGGCTTGTTTATAATTAAAAGTCACACGCTAAGTTTTTTCTTTTTTTTTTTTAGGGCATTATTGGTATTTTGGTTACACAACAAATTGTATTTAATTTGATTTCCATTTAATTCATAGTAAAATATTGTTGTTTCCCCCACAGGAAGAAAAGACTAAGAACGTTATTTGACACGTCACATACATTATTCATTATATAAATTTTACTAGTAAAATCTGTGGCATTCACTGAAAGAGACACTATTTGACATAGCAAGGAGAACATAGGAAAATGATAAACATTTAAATGCTGTAATTTTGCATAATTTACAATGCATAATATTAGTATTTAATTAAATGTGGGTAATAGGAGGATTTTTCACCCGGCTACCACCACAAGTATATTTCAAACCTGTGGGAAGCACTGAAGCAACTCATGTAAACACCTTAATCCTAATATTGTCTTATTCAGAATAAGGTCAATAATTGTATTCGTCTGAAAGAAGAATGTCATATACACCAAAAGAGGCTTGAGGGTGAGTTAATCATGGGATAATTTTCATTTTTGGGTGAACTTTAATGTTCAATTACTTCTATGTTCAGGTATGTTAAAATGTAAGTACAACACTTTTGAGCATGAACAGAAAAACTTCTCTACTTTTCCATTGTTCTCTATTCAGAAGAAGATATTGAGTTTAATGTTGCACAAAATATTCTCTATTTCTGTAGAGCTGGACATTTTAATAATGATCAAATGACTGAGTTCAGCTGTGAGAATAAAACCAACCTGTTTGTTCATCAGTATCTTCATGTTTCACTCTGAATGTTTCTTCAATCTTTATTTCTTCAAACTCCTCTTTAATAAACTCAATCTTTATGTCTTCAGTTTCCTCTTTAATAAACACCATCTTTAAGAAGAGAATAATTAATGTTAAGTAACGTTATTAAGCAATTAAGTTAATGGTTTAGACAAAAAGCACTAAAAACTACCACTATAAATAAACACTTCATATTTAGACATTTATTATTTACAATATAAATATGTAAAATTATAAAAAGAAATATTCTACATTTGGTATTTAATGAATTATAGATTATATTTAAATGATTACTCTTTGATGAAAACATGATTAGTTAGTTTGTTAGTGTTTGTTGTTGTCGTTCATGTTCATTGTTTGAGCAGCACGTGTCGTGATTCACTGAATCATTTCTCAAAGTGTTTGATTCAATTGACTCGGAGTTGAAAAGTTCAGTTTCTCCATCATTACTCCCAGAGACTGAACTCGTGTTCATGATAAACTGATTTATGATTTATAGAGGCGGTTTCCCGGACAGGGTTTAAATTAAGCCAGGATAAGCCTTAATCTAGAATAGTTAATTGTGGCTTAAAAAAAAATGGCTTTCTGAAACACAGATTAAGTACAGATTACTAAAACCTGGACTATGGAGTCCTGAATTAAAATAAACCAGATTAATTTAAAACCAACTGTGTTAATCTGAATTAGCATGAGAGAGGTTGCCTGTATAACATGGAATGAACCAAGAAAAGCTTAAAATAGCATGGAACTGAGAAGCAAATCCAAGGAAAACAATGGCAGCAGAAAAAGAAAAAAATATAACCTTTACTAAACAAGAGACAGTTCTTTTAAATCAAACAAAATACATCAGCTGTGAAAAAAAGTAATGCCTGGAAATCTGTTTGTAATGAATTATGTTTAAATAGATGAATTCTCTCTCTCTCATTCATGTTCACATATTATATATATATATATATATATATATATATATATATATATATATATATATATATATATATATATATATATATATATATGAATGTCATATCATTTTGAAATAACATGTTTCAGTCAAGTAACCCAATCAAACAGGTTTTTGTTTTGTTTTTGTTTGTTTTTTTGCTGCAAAAATCACATGTGATAATCAGTGTTGGCAGACTAGAAATGAAACTGGTTTGATACATAGTTGTTGCTTCATTATATATAAAAAAAGACAATTGTTGTTAGCAGGTCCTCAACCCAAACACAAGCTCAACACTTCACCAACAGTAGGCTAATCTCCAAAAAACACTAACATAACAAAAACCTTTACTTAATAGAACATTAAACAGTAAGAAGTCTCTCCATATTCTCATCTTTCTAAAAAATGCATAAAATAACACTTTTTCAACATTTACTTTCCCAATTCAGCTGGTGCAAAGCACGATGGGAAGTGATAGTCCTGTTTGATTGGGTTACTTGACGGAAACATGTTATTTCAAAATGAAAACATCAAGTGAGTTCTAGTAACCATTTGAACCAGAAACAATGCTGTTAAATCAAAATATAAAAATACAGCATAAAAATCTATTTTAAATATATATATATATATATATATATATATATATATATATATATATATATATATATATATATATAATACACACATATACAGTGTATTTCAATATTGATATACATCTCAAGTAATACACGTGTCTTCTTTGAAACACAATAATAATCTGAAGTTAAACCTCTTCCTGGTAGGTATAATTTAAGCCTCAATTTAGTCACTTGGGTAAATTTAAACCATGACAAAGAAGCAGATTTGTGTTAATCTGGTTTAAAGGACCATTTTATTCTAGGACTAGGCTTAATCTCTGTACGAGAAACCACCCCATAGAGAGAGAAATGAGACGCAGGTTTACTGTTTCTCATCAGTGGATGAGCTTTACTCACAGAAATATCCTTCATTACACTTAGATAAATACATTAAATAGTAAATTAACTAATTTTACATCGTAAAAAAAAAACCCAACAAATATATAATTTATTGAATTGTTTCTATCGATTAAAACAGCTTAAATTCTTAAAACAAACCTTTCTTCAGCAGATGCAGGAGCGCGGCGCAGTCTTATGACGTCATGTCGTCACTCCAAAATAAAAGTCCTGTTCGCACACAGCATTGTCTAAAATCACATAAGTGCATAGAAACTGTTTTACCAGATAATCTTTGTATTAATATAAAAAGAAACATGTTAAAAAGGTTGTACATGAGTTAATTCTTGTGTCCATCTAAATTGAAACACAATTTTCTTTTTGTACATTAAGCATACATATATAAAAAAAATGCTATAAAATAGGGGACATACAGACATCACAAAAGATTATAATAATTAAATCAACACAGTATTACATTTCGTCAATGTAAATTATACATTTAAAGGTTCTTTACAACAGATTCAAGGATGTTAAACATTTCCGACACCTTTGATTTGAAATGTTTTGACATTTTCTTAAATTAAGTAAAAACTAAAATTGGGTTTACAGTGGATAATTCTGGCTTTGTGAAGATGAAATTTACCCAGAAGACAAAGCAGTAAAACAGTGCAATCAAGTATAACATCCTTAGAATGAAAATCAGACAAGGAAATGACAGATTCAGTCATTTGTACCAGTTTGTTACAGCAGAAGAAAACTTACATGGTAACTTCTGACCAAAAGGACTTAGAGAATGGACACTGATAATACAAATGTAGAGTTGATTCTTCTTCAATGGATGTACAATCCGCTCAAACAGATAAACGTCGTGACTCGTCACACTTCACCCCTATCAAAGCAAACGCCTTGAAAAAATCAAGACCTCACGATGAAGAAATCACTAATGCAACTCTTCTGCAAGCAATAACTTCACTGACGGCTCGCTTTGACTCACAAGATGGAAAACTAGAGGAAATGGCGAACCAAATGCGAAAGAACGGTGTCATGATCGCAGAGATTTCCAAGGCTGTCGAGTTCAATGCCGCTGAAATTAAAGAGTGCAAAGAAAAGTGCCTAGAGACGAGCAAATCCCTTCTGGGACTAACGACATCACACAAAGATGTCATTGAATGTTAGGGGCATTCAAAGTAAGGTTAAAAGAAAAGCAATGTTCTTATTTTGTAAAAATAATGGTTCTCACTGTATTTTTTTTTTTACAAGAAACGCACTCTGTTATAACGGATACTTCTGTTTTGGTCTAGTCAGTGGGGAGATAAGATGTTGTTTAGCCATGGTTCCTCCCACTCAGAAGGTACTGCAATTTTATTTAACAACTGTCCAGGGAAAATAGTCTCTTCCAGATCTGAACATATTTTTTTCATTTTGGTTAATGTTTATGGCCACAATAATGTTAAACTGAATCAAAATTTATTTCAAGAGGTCTCTTCTGTAATCTCTGATTTAAAAAGGATCTACCCTACAGATAATATGGTTGTAGGTGGAGATTTTAATGTTGTACCAGATGAGACACATGATTGACATCCACCCAAAAGCATTTCTTCTCGACCAAATCCTTTGGTCTCCCACTTTTGCATTAGTCTTAAACTGATAGATATCTGGAGATATCTCAATCCTAATCTCAGGCAGTTCTCTTGGTCAAAACCCAATGCCTCCAGCAAATCAAGAATTGACTATTGGCTTATTTCAGATAATTTACAGTTATTTGTTAAAGACTGCACTATTTCAGCAGCACCTTTGACAGACCATTGTGCTATTTCACTATTATTCAAACCAAATCATAACACTTCAAAGATTAAGGGATATTGGAAGTTTAATTCTGATTTACTTAATAATGAGAGATTTTGTAATAAAGTTAAATATTTAATTCTGGAAATTAAGAACAGTAATAGTTTTAATTCTAATAAAGCCAGATGGGAGTTCCTCAAATTTAAAATTCGTAATTTATCTATTAATTACAGTAAAATACTTGCCAAAGTAAGGAGACAACAGGAACATAATATTATTAATGAGATTAATAAATGTTGTAGTGAAAATGTTTTGAGTGATACTGGAAATAGCAAAATGGTCTACAATTAGAACTGTACAATCTTTACATTAAGAAAGCTAAAGGTGCATATATACGCGGATAGAAGAGGGTGAAAAAAGTACTTCTGTAGATTAGAAAAAAGAAGGCAATCAAGTAACTCAATCCTTTAACTAATGATTAATGGCACTGAATGCACAGATCCTACTCTAATAAGTAAGGAAATCTATCAATTCTACAGTGACTTGTAATCTTCCAACTTCTCTCCAAACGAGAGTAATGATTTCTTCGATAAAATTATAAACTTTATTCCACGCATTGACAATGATTGGAGGGATTGTTGTGATCCCG
Source organism: Chanodichthys erythropterus (assembly GCF_024489055.1). Taxonomy (NCBI): domain Eukaryota; kingdom Metazoa; phylum Chordata; class Actinopteri; order Cypriniformes; family Xenocyprididae; genus Chanodichthys; species Chanodichthys erythropterus. Next base: position 67,191,411 of record NC_090223.1, on the reverse strand, counting down.
ACTTGCATATTGAAGACCTTGACTCAGTGGTTCAAAACCTTAAATCAAACAAATCTCCTGTCCCTGGCCTCACAGCTAATTTTTACAAATTCTTTTGGAATGATATCAGAATATTATTATATAATGCTTTTGTTGAATCCAGTGAAGACGGTTTCTTTGGCCCCACTATGAATCAAGGTCTGATTACATTAATCCCTAAACCAGATAAAGATATGAGATGTATGGATAATTTTCATCCAATTACATTGCTTAATAATGACTATACAATTTTCACACATATACAGCTATGGAAAAAATAAAGAGACCACTTAACATTGATTTCTGAACTTGGAGTGGTCTCTTAATTTTTTCCATAGCTGTATATGTTAATAGATTAAAATTGGGCATTTATAATTTTATTAACAAGTCACAATCAGGCTTTCTTAAAGGGAGATCTTTTCATAATAATTTAAGGTTGGTGATGCAGACTTCCACACTCTGGATGTTAAAAAACTGAATGCCAAGTAGATGAGCAACGGATTGGACGAAGCAATGAATGGGTAATTAGCAGTCTATGAGGGAGTCAATTGTGGTCTTTCTGTCATGATCCACTCCAACCCTGGCTGTTTCTCACCACTTGTTTGTCACCTGTCAGAACTTCATTACCCATACCACACTTCCCGGACTCATTATCACTTCATTGCAACCAGCTGTCTTGTATCATGTTCTCAGTGTCTGTCTATTTATACCCTGTTGGTTTCTGTTTTAGTCATGGAGTTTTCAGTTCATATTCCCTGGTTTCATGTGTGTTTCTTGTTCCCTGTTTTTGGATGGACTGCTTTATTGGATTTTGACCTTTGCCTGTCTTGGACTAAGACTTTGGATTACCCATTAAAACAACACCTGCATTTAGATCTGTCTTTTGTCTCTGTGTTATCAAACGTGACACTTTCTGGATGCTGGTATTGAAAATAAGTAAATAAGCATTTACTCTGAATACAGATAACATGTCTAATGTATCTATCTGTGTACGCTGACCCTAGACAAACAGTCTCTACACAAATAGCAATCTCATTTAGCAACAACCTAATGCCAAGGCTTTTGGAAAAGGTTTGGTTAGCTTATATTTACGTTTCACTTGGTCGGGTGATCAGTCCGGGAATGGGAAACGTTGTCCACTGGTATCCTTCCGTGTGCAGTGGGAGACTGGATTGCTTTCCAACAGCTGCAGAGCTGCACTGAGTGCTGGAGGTCTTTGTCTAATCCAGAGAACTGTAGGTCAGATGGTGGTCGGTCCGTAGGATCTTCTGTAGGTTGGAGGTACTTGGGTTAAGCAGGTCAGGAGTCAAAGTCCTCTGCAAAAGCACTTTGGCTGCTTGATCAGTGCGGTGAAAGGTTTACTCGCAAGAGTCTCACCTTGGTCGTGCTGTTGTCCTTCCCTCATCAGGTCAGAAACTCAGAACGAGGGTCTGTTCACTTGGGAAAACTTTTATTCCTTCTCGTTGGGGAGGGGATTACCAATCCCCACCTTTCCTGATGTGGTGATGTGATTGGGTCACAGCATTCCAGGTGTCCGTCCCTTAACACGCCCACCTTTGCTCCTGTGAAACTTGTTGTATTGTTCCAAAATACACAGTTAAATAAGACAATGTCTTTAGGACCTTGGAAATGCTTTATTTCTTTTTCAAACATTTCTCAAAGTCCTTGTGGTAATGTTCTGAACTCAGAGTCCAAACTTGATGTGAATTGGTTGAGGTATCACACTTCTGTCTGAGTGGGTGCAGTTGCATTGGCTTTAATTCCAGGTGAGGTTTCTACTGTGTGTGCACAGTTTCCCGGATGAGTACAAGGACACATAGGATATGTTCCATATAGTATTCCTGTTCATTTTTGGTGATTTCAAGCCAATATGTTTAGAAAATGTCTTTCTTTCTGAGCATTTCTTTGTTCTTGGTGTGCTCTAGGCAGAAATGGTTTGGCAGCCCTAGGAGTCCATGGTCATTCACACCTTGAACTCAGGCATGGAAGCCTGAGGTGAACAAAGGCAACTCGTGATGAGATTAGCCTATAATCAATTGGCCGTTGATCTCATCTTTCCTGTCTTCCACCTTTGGCAGTCCTGATTACAATAGTCGTTTACTTGTCGTTGAGGGTCCTATCACATTCTTTTGATTAGTCAAAGTGGGACAAAAGAATCTCTGTTGTGAAGCTCTGGTGCCATCACATCTGTTGTTCACTACAGCATCGGTCTAGACTCAGGGCTGCAGAGAGGAAGTGGCGCAAATCTAAAGATCCTACTGATCTTAGCTTATATCAGTCACTCCTTTCTTCTTTCTCTACTAATGTGTCCAATGCTAAAACCTCCTACTATCACACTAAAATTAACAACTCAAATGACTCCTGAACACTTTTCAAAACCTTCTCTTCTCTTCTTTGCCCTCCTCCTCTCCCTCCCACATCAGCTCTTACAGCTGATGACTTTGCCACTTTATTCACACACAAAATAACATCCATGGGCGGCCAATTCTCCACACCACACACTGATAATAACATTATAACAGAAAACGCAAAAACTCTCCCCTCCTTCTCCATGCTATCTGAGGCAGATCCTTTCCAATCACCCCACTACCTGTCTGCTAGACCCTATCCCCACTCATCTTCTTCAGGCCATCTCCTCCTCAATTCTACCTGCACTCACTCACATAAGCAATTCTTCCCTTCACACTGGAACATTTCCCACAGCTTTTAAGAAGGCTAGGATTACCCCTAAGATGAGAATATAATACTTCTTACTGTTTAATGTTCTATTATGTAAAAGTTTTTGTTATGTTAGTGTTTTTGGAGCTTGTGTTCAGGTGGAGGACCTGCTAGGAAATTATTATTATTTGTTTTTTATTATGTAATAAAGCAGCCACAGTGATATCGTTTCTTGCCTGCCAACACTGATTCTCACGTGTGTAAATAGTTATGTGTAGTTTGTTGCTATGTAAAGGAAGAAAACAAAAGAATTAAAGATTATATGATTACTATACAGGTGCTAGTCATATAATTAGAATATCATCAAAAATTAATTTATTTCAATAATTCAATTCAAAAAGTGAAACTTGTATATTATATTCATTCATTACACACAGACCGATATATTTCAAACGTTTAATTCTTCTAATTTTGATGATTATAACTGACAACTAAGGAAAATCCCAAATTCAGTATGTCAGAAAATTTGAATATTGTGAAAAGGTTCAATATTGAAGACACCTGGTGCCACACTCTAATCAGCCAATTAACTCAAAACACCTGCAAAAGCCTTTAAATGGTCTCTGTCTAGTTCTGTAGGCTACACAATCATGGGGAAGACTGATGACTTGACAGTTGTCCAAAAGATGACCCTTGACACCTTGCACAAGGAGGGCAAGACACAAAAGGTCATTGCAAAAGAGGCTGGCTGTTCACAGAGCTCTGTGTCCAAGCACATTAATAGAGAGGCGAAGGGAAGGAAAAGATGTGGTAGAAAAAAGTGTACAAGCAATAGGGATAACCGCACCCTGGAGAGGATTGTGAAACAAAACCCATTCAAAAATGTGGGGGAGATTCACAAAGAGTGGACTGCAGCTGGAGTCAGTGCTTCAAGAACCACTACGCACAGACTACGTCAGTGATGGTTTGGGGTGTCATGTCATCTGCTGGCGTTGGTCCACTGTGTTTTCTGAGGTCAACGCAGCCGTATACCAGGAAGTTTTAGAGCACTTTATGCTTCCTGCTGCTGACCAACTTTATGGAGATGCAGATTTCATTTTCCAACAGGACTTGGCACCTGCACACAGTGCCAAAGCTACCAGTACCTGGTTTAAGGACCATGGTATCCCTGTTTTTAATTGGCCAGCAAACTCGCCTGACCTTAAGCCCATAGAAAATCTATGGGGTATTGTGAAGAGAAAGATGCGATATGCCAGACCCAACAATGCAGAAGAGCTGAAGGCCACTATCAGAGCAACCTGGGCTCTCATAACACCTGAGCAGTGCCACAGACTGATCGACTCCATGCCACGCCGCATTGCTGCAGTAATTCAGGCAAAATGAGCCCCAACTAAGTATTGAGTGCTGTACATGCTCATACTTTTCATGTTCATACTTTTCAGTTTGCCAAGATTTCTAAAAATCCTTTCTTTGTATTGGTCTTAAGTAAAATTCTAATTTTCTGGAGATATTGAATTTGAGATTTTCCTTAGTTATCAGTTATAATCATCAAAATTAAAAGAAATAAACATTTGAAATATATCAGTCTGTTTGTGTCATGATCACCATCTGTTCCTGTCAGTTCTCGGACAACATTTCCCACAATCCTACCTGCCAGTCACATGCTCACTCCACATCAATCACCAATCACCACATACACCTGCAGCTTGTTATCTGGACTATAAAAGACTCACACACACACCACCTCACTGCAAAGTCTTGATTCACCCTGTGACAATTCTGAGCGTTATTATCCTGTCTGTTACCGTTCCTGTCTGATTCCCGTTTTTGACCCATTACTGCCTACCCCTGACCTGTGCTTTGTATACCGATCTGTGAGTGATATCTGCCAGTCCTGAACTCTGATATCTGCCAGTCCTTACGATTCTGTCTGCCCTCTGCTGTACCTGTCTGCTCCTGTTTTGACCCTGCCTGTACGACCACGCTCACCTTTAATGAAAGCTTGCAATTGGATCCCTGCCTGAGTCCAGCTTCGTTACAGTTTGTAATGAATGAATATAATAAACAAGTTTCACTTTTTGAATGGAATTGGTGAAATAAATCAACTTTTTGATGATAATCTAATTATATGACCAGCACCTGTATGTGTATGTATATGTATATGTATATGTGTATGTATATGTATGTATGTATGTATGTATGTATATATATATATATATATATATAATATATATATATATATATATATATATATATACAGATTTCTAGGCATTTCGTTTTTCCACAGCTGGTGTATTTTGCTTGCTTTAAAAGAACTGTCTCTTGCTTTATGTTTTGTTGTTATATTTTTTTGGATTGCATTCTTTTTCTGCTGCCATGGTTTTCCTTGGATTTGCTTCCCAGTTCCATGCAATTTTAAGCTTTTCATGGCAACCTCTCTCATGCTAATTCAGATTAGCACAGTTAGTTTTAAATTAATCTGGTTTATTTTAATTCAAGACTCCATAGTCCAGGTTTTAGTAATCTGTACTTAATCTGTGTTTCCGAAAGCCATGTTTTAAACCATAATTAACTATTCTAGATTAAGGCCTATCCTGGCTTAATTTAAACCCTGCACAAGTTTTCCATTGTGCAGCTCATGTACCTACCTAGACAAAACAACAATAGTCCCTGGACACACTGACTCTCTCACACGTAACCAGAAGTAGAAGACACACACATTTCTTACTTGTTATTATATTTCTTGAAATTCCATACATGGTAAGCTTTGATTCTTATGTCATATGATTGGATGCTCATGCCATCCTGGAGATTGTTGTTTGACCTATGTCTATAAATATGACCCTTCTTCCTGAATAAACCTGAGAATGCTTTGTACCACACTTGATCTGTGTCTGCTTGGTCATTCTCCAGAGATCTCGCGCTGCTGCTGCCACACATCACAGGGGTTGAGGCGCCTGTTTCTTAACTGATGACTGAGACTACAAATATTCTACCTATTATTGAGATTTTGATTTACCAGTTAGTGTGGACGGATATTAATGAGTGTGACATGAGCCTGATCAAAGCTTATTAGTTTCGGTTATTGTATATTTCTGTTATTTTCACGAGCTACTGGAACAGTGATAAAGATCTACCAGTCGATTGCGATCGATGGGTTGGCGACCACTATTCTAGAGCAATCTTGCAAAGATGTTTTTGAGTATACTGTATATCCTTCTAGTGCTCAAAGGGACCAGGTTCTTGTGGCCTTAGTTCAGAAGCACCCATGCCTCAAGGAGCCTGGATCCTTTAATGGCTTATATGGATGGAATACCAGACTTAAGCACAAAATGGGCAATTACAGAGCTAGAGCTAAACGAATGAAACTCTGGAAATGTGGAGCTTCTGCATGAGGTTAAGAAGAGGAGCAACAACCAAACAATCTCTCCGAAAATGCAAAACACCTCTTACAGCAGGACATTACTGTAATCGATGATAAAGGCAGATGGCCAGCTTTGTTTCAGCCCTCACTGGTACAGTAAGTTTATTTGGTTTTAAAGTGTGTCATAAAGATGAGCCACATACACAGCAAAAAAGCCAGTGTACATTTCACTCAATTTGAGTCAAATTTAACACTCCTTAAATGTATATATGACTCCCTCCATTTGGGAGTTAAAATAACACTTTTAAAAGTGTGAAATATGTACATTACTCCCAGAGTACATTTTAACACTGTAGGAGTTTATTTGTAAATCCAACAGAAGTGTCACAACTCTTACATGAGTGTTAAAATGTACTCTGGGAGTAATGTACATATTTCACACTTTTAAAAGTGTTATTTTAACTCCCAAATGGAGGGAGTCATTTTTTTAAGTAATACTTTTTTTGTATTATTAATGTGTGTGATACAAGTAACAATGATGAAATTAACTTCTAAAACTTTTTATTCATGAAACTTTTTTATTCAAAAAAAAATAATTTCATAAAATCTTTTATAACTTCATAAACTTTGCCATTCTGACAAATCAGAAACAAGTGCATATAAAACAGTATAAAAACTGTAAAATATCCAATATAAAAACAATGACTTATGGCAAATGATGTATGTAAATCATAAACTTGGTTACCCGACAAACATTCTTAAAATTTGCTATTCTGACAAATCAGAAACAAGTGCATATAAAACTGTAAAATATCCAATATAAAAACAATGACTTGACAAATTATGTATGTAACTCAAACTTGGTTACCTGACAAACATTCTTAAAGGATTAGTCCACTTTTAAATACACTTTTCCTAATAAATTTACTCACCCCCATGTCATCCAAGATGTTCATGTCTTTCTTTCGTCAGTCAAAAAGAAATTAAGGTTTTTGAGGAAAACATTCCAGGATTATTCTCCTTACAGTGGATTTCAATGGCTACCAACAGATTGAAGGTCAAAATTACTTTCAGTGCAGATTCAAGGGCTTTAAATGATACCAGATGAGTAATAAGGGTCTTATCTAGCGAATCGATCGGTCATTTTCGATTTATAAACAAATTATCGCCTTGAACGTACTTTCCGCTTCCACATTCTTCATAATGCTTACGCTGAATGTCCTACGTCTTCCCTATTCTACTTACGGAACGAACGCGGCGCCAGTTTCGTTTTTTTCCGTAACTTGAATAGGGAAGGCGTAGGACATTCAGCGCAAGCATTATGAAGAATGCGGAAGCGGAAAGTACGTTCAAGGCGATTTTTTGTTTAAAAAGCATAAACAGTTGTATTTTTTTCTAAAATGACCGATCGATTCGCTAGATAAGACCCTTATTACTCATGTGGTATCGTTTAAAGCCCTTGAAGCTGCACTGAAACTGTAATTTTGACCTTCAAACTGTTGGTAGCCATTGAAATCCACTGTAAGGAGAAAAATCCTGGAATGTTTTCCTCAAAAACCTTAATTTCTTTTTGACTGGAGAGAAAGACATGAACATCTTGGATGAAATGGGGGTGAGTAAATTTAATCAGGAAAAGTGTATTTAAAAGTGGACTAATCCTTTAAACTTTCTTTCATACACTAAGCTTGAACATACCGAAAAGCAATAAGCAGTCAAGTATCGGTTCAACTGACCGAATAATTATAGCTTTTGTGCTCCACAACAAAGTTCAAGATGATTACAGATCTTCATGCACAAAACAGTGCACTGGAACAATGTACAAATATGGTTCCTCAAAACCATATGATACCTGTAAGTCAAATTATCTGTAAAAAGGAAGGTCCTCAACTCTTGACAGACAAAAAACATTCAGTTCTCTCACACGATAGGCATGAAGATGCTCCACAAATCCATCAGTTTTAAAGTCTTTAGTGACCAAAACATTTTGGTCATCCATCAGGATAATTTCAGTAATTTTACTGAACACAGGCAGGTCATTTTCCATTCTAGAACAAACCATTAGGTCAGGATGATACTCGGTTCCAGAATGTTTTAACCATGAAGTCACAGTGATCTTACCATCAGACACATTTGGGTACCTTTCAAGAATAGTATCACGGTATTGTAAATCCTCAAAATTTATCACTGAGTGATGTCTCTAACAGTTCATTGTGATCATTTAAATGTGATAGTTCATTATCTCCATGAATTTGATTTTCAGTCTCTGTTTGGTCTAGAAAGTCATTTCTATGAACACTGAAGTGTTTTCGAAATCCGGCATAAGTCATGAAGCTATATTTACAATAATTTTGTGCACATTTCAAATTCATTTTTTTCCCAGGATAGTAAGCATGGATAAGTTTCAAATGACGAACAAGGTCATTTACAGTTGAATGTACCACTTTGCAAACAAAACAGCAGAACATTTTAATCCTAGACAGTTAAGCTAATTCAGAAGTTTGGCTCTTAAGTCCTTAACCCTAGGGGTTTCACGAACTGTCCCAAAGCCAATCTTGTAGATCGTTGTCTGAATGAATGTAAACATCGCATTTAAGCACTGGGGGTATGATACGCTAAAGACAAAATATGCCTTAAAAAGCTCGTCAAAAGCAGCAAGGGAAGACTTTGCCTGACATGGTAGGAGTTGTCCATCAAGCAAAATGTAGAAATCATGGATGGTGTTCTTCGCTGAGCCAACTGCAAGGAGATGTGGCTGAAGGCCTTCAGTCTTCTCAACATGTTCAGTTAGACTGCGGCAAGACTGAAACAATAAAGGAAGAACAATTAGAAACAAGTAACCCAAGATTAACATCTCACTAGTGTTTCAGCACAAACCTTGTGAAACTGCACAATATAGTCCATTGCCTCCCTGATGCTGATCTTTGTGGATTTGTTTCTACCACCAGCTGAAGGTGGCAAAAGGAAAGCCAAGAGTAAAAGAGAGGACATGTCACTGTCCCACCCTGCAATGAACAAAGAGGGCATGCAGATAAACAAAGTAAATTATATGTAACAGACCAAATTATATATCTTCACAAGTAACAAAATTCTTTACCTTGCCATTCATATTCTTGGTTTTGTCTATTGGCCTGAGCAGCTGCAAGCAGGCTGTTGAGATGCAAGTTGGAAGTAAGTGTTTTCGCCTCTGCAATGACCTTGGGCTTCAGACTGTCCCATTGTTCTAGAAGTCTGGAAGCTGTTTCAGTTCCAAATTTGATGTCAAAGTCTTGAAGTACCTGTAAAAAATATTAATAAACATGACACAACAATACAAGTCCAGGACACCATGCTTTCCCACATGATATAATTTTCTCTTCACATTATACTATATTCTGTATCTTACCAATCCTTTAGTGTCGAGAAATCTTGGAAAAACCGAAAACACTGTATTGGACTTGATGGCATCATGAATAAGCTGCTGCCTGTGCTTGAACGTTAATTTCATCTTCTCAAAAATCTGGTCCTTTTCAGTACAATGATTCATAAGAGATAAAGCTTCCTTGCACTGGTCACCCTCCAGCTGCTTTTCCAAGTGGTTCCAGTTGGCTCTATGAGCTGTTGGTCCTCCACTGCCCTCATCATCAGATGTTGCACTTGACCTGGCATTCCTTGTGCTGTGAGGTTTGCTTTGACGTGAAACTGTTTTTAGTTGCCAGGGTATGTATCCTTGATTGCTCTTGGGATCATAGAAATGTTCCTTTAGATTAAAACAAAATGAATGCAAACATTTTAAAAGTCTGAACTTATAAATTAGGCAATATCTATACTTGGCATCAATGAGCAAATACTCATTGATACAGAATACAATATAATGATGGCACTTAATATAATTATGGATACACCAAAATGAAAATTCTGGATGCTCTTGGCCAAAAACCAAAGCCAAAAATGCTTTAAAAATCATTTCTTATTTTAAATTAGCTTATTTGTGTATAATTGTATTAACATTACACTTTTTAAATGAAATAACTTTAATGATACAGAGTTTAAAACATACAAGCCAACACATGTGTGTGTGTGTGTGTAATATATATATATATATATAGCAGGGGATTAAGATCATCGAAACATCGAAAATACATTTTGGTCCAAAAATAACAAAAACGAAGTAACTGTAAACGAAGCTCGGGCGCACCAGATAACACGTCAGCTGATGTCAGCAGCGTCACTGCGGAGTCATGAACAACGCGGATTGACAACAGACCCGGAAGAAAATACAATGCTGAAAGTCGCAGTTTTTGTTATTTTTGGACGAAAATGTATTTTCGATGTTTCAAAAACTTCTAACTAACCCACTGATGTCACATGGACTACTTTGATGATGTTTTTATTACCTTTCTGAACATGGACAGTGTACCGTACGTACACTTTCAATGAAGGGACAGAAAGCTCTCGGACTAAATCTAAAATATCTTAAACTGTGTTCTGAAGATGAACGGAGGTCTTACAGGTTTGGAACGACATGAGGGTGAGTCATTAATGACATAATTTTAATTTTTGGGTGAACTAACCCTTTAAACCTTCTATTAGGTACTTTTGCAGAATGACAAAAGGTTTCAATACTTACATATCCAGTTTTTGAGTATGGATCCTTGAGTGCTGGAAAGAGTGTTACAATTCCCAAGGCACAGCGGGTTTTGGTTTCTTTGGAAGGGACACGGCTTTATATATATATATAAAAAAAAAAAAAAAAAAAAAAAAAAAAAAAGGGTATGGGAGAAGTTAAAACATTATTTATTCACTAAAAATGGTCTAAGAAACGTAATAAATTATGAAGATTAAACTGTGCCTTACCCTTCTTTATCAGTTATGTATGCAACTACAATATTGACCAAGAGTCGCCGCGTTGAGTCTGTGAGTTTCCCATGTTCTTTATATTCAGCCAAAATCACGTGTCCACCCGCCTTGTCCTCCAAAATGCTATTGACAAACTATAATATATACATATAAAAAAATATTGTAATATTTTTAAAGTGCTATAAAGCTCTTATTATATAAAAATGTAAATAACTGCTAAATGATTTGGCTAGTTAATTAAAAATTTTAACAATCACCTGTTTTGCCTCAAAAGCTTCATCAAAACGAGGTTTCTTGGAGCTTGGTCCAGCACCTTCATCAGTCTCAGAGGACATTGATAGTGTGTCAGGGTGGGAGCTACAAGAAGAATCGAGGACTGGGCATTCTGGAAACATTTAAACATTAATGAATTACATGCTGATTATGGAGACAAAAAAAAAACATTTTAAACATTTTTTTTACAATCATATGTATTCCTTAACCAAATATCTTAATGTTTAGGATTTAAAAGCAGGCCTATATTTAACATGACCTAATTATTTTAATTATAAATCATGACTCATTTGAATTTAAAGGGTTAGTTTACCCAAAAATTTAATTTCTGTATATAATATACCTCCCAGATTTCATCAAAAAATATCTTAATTTGTGTTCTGAAGATTAACGAAGGTCTTACGGGTGTGGAACGACATGAGGGAGAGTAATAAATGAAATAATTTTCATTTTTGTGTGAACTAACTCTTTAAAATGTAATGCTGCACTCCTCACAACAAATCTTTTGAAATTAGCTATACTGATTAAAGAACATTCCTAAATTTAATTTAGGTAAAAAAGCCCTATTAGGTACTATCATGTTTCAAACCCAATGGCTATGGCAGAGGAAAAGTTTTTCAGCATGATGACTTGACAAATAATACTATCCAGTAATTTTGAATTATGTGAAAATGGAAGATTAGTTCACCCACAAATGACAATTCTGTCATTACTTACCCGCATTTCATTTCAAACCCACAAGACATTCATTAATCTTTGGAACACATATTTTAATAAAGTCTGCAAATCTTTGTCCATCCATTAACAGCTGTGCAACTGACATGGTCAAGAGGCCCAGAAAGATAGTAAAGACATCATTAAAATAATCCATGTGACCACAATGGAGCAGCAACACAATTGCTCTGTTTGCAAAAAAAAAAAAAAAAAAAAACATAATTTGCCACTTAGTATATAAATATTAATCTCAGATCAGTAAAATATCTTAATGTCTAATGGGTTTGATAATGACAGAATTTTCATTTTTGGGTGAACTAACCCTTTAAAGGCAGCAACATTTAAAGTGCAACATTATTCAAATTAAGTGTTCCACAGGAAAAAAAAAAACTAATATAGATTTGTCATGAAAGAGTGAGAATTTGTTTATTTATAGGTAACTATTTCTTTAAAGAATTTAATGACATGTGCTAGGGAAGTATTTGTATATCATAGACACTTGCCTGAATCTTGGTCAACAACTCTCCAAAGAATATCATGAGATTTCTCCTCCAGCACGTCAGAGAAAACATCCTCATCAACCTCCACACCGGTGTCATCTTGTAATACCAGATCCTTGTCTTCGATGGAAAATTTCTTCTTGACTTTACGTTTGTGAAGAGAAAAGATACTTTTCTCCACATGCAGCAACTGATATAAAACTCAAAAAACAATAACGCCTTTAACTTGGGGTATGTTTACACCTTTTTCAACTGAAAACTGTATACTTTTTATGCGTTTTGGCTGTTCTACAAGACAACAGCGTTTTGGGGTATGAAAACGCAAACTTCTAAAAAAAATGGTTTCAAAGTGAATGGTTTTGAAAATGATGCTTTTTACCGTCTCCGTGTAATCAACAAAAACGCGAATCTGCGAAAATGGTGCGTGTTCGCAAGCTGTTTCTTGACAAAGCGACATCCCCAACTACTGGCCTGGCATGCATAATACAACTTTTTAGGCATAGACATATGTCTATGCTTTTAGGCCCCGTTTTCGCCTGGTATTAAGAAGCGTTTTGGTTGATCAGATCACAAGTAGACAAGGCAGACACATAACGTTACCCATTTATACCAAGTGTTTTAATCCGTCTCCTTTGTCCACTGTCAACCACTTCTATTCTGATTTTTTCGAGGTCTAATTTATCATTTTCGCAGATTCGTGTGAACGGGGATCGTTTTGACAACGTTATCGTCTGTTTTTAGAACATCGTTGTCGTGTAAACATACCCTAAATGTATAACTGAAGAACTTACCTTCTTTAATTAAGCCGTTGTAATCGGCTCTGTCTGTTTTAATCAACTTCTTCTTTCCTCCATATATGACTTTGAAGAGCATTATGCGGAGTAACAAACGACGTTTTTGTTTGATTACCGTTTGATGCAGAAGCTGCAGTTCATTCAGTACGCTCACAAAACAGAAAAGAAAAAAAAATTAATTCGAGTTAATTGAAATCCATTAAAAAACTTTATGGACGGAACTCTGTGCTAACGACGGCCATTCTCAAAATAGGCGCACCTCGTGAGAGGGCGAGTCAAGACTGAGGGCGGGAAACCCCGCGCAGGTGCAGTGAGAACCACGAATCAATTTCTTAAAATACATTTATAAAACTTTACGATTAAAGACGATTAAAACTGTATCTATTGAAAATACTGGTTTGCCAAACATACAGTCATTAATCATGAACCGATTAGATTAACTAACCTAACGATCTTTCGCATTTGCAGCCCATGTGCAATATTATCTAATTATACATCCCTGATATAGCAATATATATTTATATTTTATGATTTATTAAAAATACGATTACATTTATACAAATAATTTTATATTTAAAGCCAATGCAGGTGCCATACACATAAGCTGTTACACATGCTTAAATGAGCTGGCTCAGAAACGTGCCGACAATTAGCAAAAACTTGAAACGATTCGATTCATTCTTTTCAATCACACAATTCGTTAAAAAAATGATTGAAACTTACCATTGAACCGGGAGCTACCGGGATCTCCCTAATACATTTTCCAACTGAAATGAGTCGTATGGAATTGTGGGAAATACACTGCATGTTGAGTTAAAAGTTTAACACTGGAAGAATAACTCTCTTTATAGATGCTATTTTACACTTGTGGATCAAAATGTACTCCAGTTTTAACACTGAGCAACACCAAAAATTTCACACCGTATATTTAACACTGGTAAATTTGCTGTGTATAAACAACTCTGTGTTTCTCTTTTCAGATTAAAGAAGAATTCCAAATGATTCCTACAATCTTATAAAGGCCACATTTAGCTTTACAGAGAAAAGTTCAGTGATCCGTCAGATCCTGTAATTTGGTTAGTACAGTTTACTGATGAACTCATTTGTTGGTGTGAAATAACACAGAAACTGAAAATTAATAGTTAGCTATATATCTTCAGTCTCCCCTGGAAGCTCTGACAGTCTATAGCATGAAATTATCAGCTAAAATCAAACTTATTACAAAAACGAACTATTGTACATAATCAGCGTGATAACAACTGCCTCAAATGACAAAACCATCTTTTGGAAAATTTTATTTGAAGTGTAATTTATTTTTGTTTTGACTCTAGTCTCATTTGCATTGAGAGGGCGGGGTTTATGACCTGTACTGCATCCAGCCACCAGGGGGCGATCAAATAGCCCGCAGCTTCACCTTTCAGGACGTATGAGGCACACCCACAGTGCATTCCGAACGGGATATATCGCCCTCTGAAGGGCACTTCGGAGTGAAAATAATCATGCCCGCCATATTGAAGGGTCGCTCCAAACCGAAGTGCTCAAAACTGGCCACTTCAAAGGGCCCTTCGGAATGAAGGATTTCAAAGGGAACAACTGATGGGCCCCCATGATCCTTTGCACAGGGACGTTCTTTGATGTCACAGAATGGGTACAGGATGCTCGGAGTTCGATTTTAGTATTTTTCGATACTATTGTAATATTTATACGAGTAAGATTTGGTACATTAATATGGTCAACATTACATTGTACTTCAACAAAAATACTTTACAGCTCCCTTTATCAGTCCATTCAAATGTTTCAAATACATAAACACATGAATCACTTCAAAACAGCATTTTAACGTTGGAAACTCCAAAAATAGATTAACCCAAAATCCATGTTTAAAGTGGAAATGAATCGTGCACAGCAATTCCAGATGTTTTATTGAAAGATTCATCTATTAAATGCAATTAACAAATCACACAATGCCATTAACTGAAGTTTCAGTATAATGTGTTCTTTGGGTTGTTTTGTCTGTTTTATGGAGAGCTTTAGGCCAATAAGAGACTATTAACTACAGCTCTTCCTTTTTAATTTACAAACATGTCATTAAAATATAAAAGTTAATAAAACTGGTCTGAGATCAGCCAAAAACCATATAGAAAGTATGCATCGACGTCACTTTCCCGCCGAAAACGCGCTCCCTCAGCTGGACTGAGTGGCAAAAGAACCTGCTGCGTGACTGGATTTAGTAGAGGAAACTGCGAAAACGCAAGTAAAACAAACGAATTACACTAAAGGTTGGAATTGAAAGTGTTTCTTACAACTTGTCAAATTAACCTAATCCATGGATATTGACAGCCAGGAGTCGTGTTTCCTGACATTTATATGTGCCTGATTTATATGTACCTTCACCACGGTTGTGTAGAAATTGCTGCGTTGTGACTGTGGAACTCTTGTGGATGTTAAAATTGTGCAAAACCATCTCGCACCCTGTTGAGGCCCTGTTATAAAACATAGCCTACAAACAGTATTACTGCAATTTAACATGAATAGTTAGTATGTTACTACCTTGAAGCCGATAACGATGTTTATTTTGATATTTGACAATAATGGAGCTTGGCTCTGGATCAACCACTGATGAGAAACAGTAAACCTGCGTCTCATTTCTCTCTATATATCATAAATCAGTTTATCATGAACACGAGTTCAGTCTCTGGAGAGTCATGATGGAGAAACTGAACTTTTCAACTCCGAGTCAATTGAATCAAATACCAATATCAAATATAATCTATAATTTTTTGAATAACAAATGTATTACAAAAATGTCTAAATATGAAGTTTATTAATTTTAAGCATTAGTGTTGTTGTTTTCCAACAGGTCATTGAAGACCATTAACTCTGTTAATTATTCTCTTCTTAAAGATGGCGTTTATTGAAGAGGAGACTGAAGACATGAAGATTGAGTTTATTAAAGAGGAGACTGAAGATATGAAGATGGAGTTTATTAATGATGAGACTGAAGACATAATGATTGAAGAAACATTCAGAGTGAAACATGAAGATACTGAGGAACAAACAGGTTGGTTTTATTCTCACAGCTGAATTTGATCATTATTAAAATGTCCATCTCTACAGAAATAGAGAATATACAGAAAAATATAATCTTAGAGAATATTACAGAAGTTGTCAAAACAATTATTTTCTGAAACAATAAACCCAATATCTTCTTCTGAATACAGAACAATGGAAAATATTTTCTTTCGGTTCATGCTCTAAAGAAAAAAATAGTCCGTTATAGTTATTATTTTTGTCAAACTTACAGTTTTGTGCATTCGTATTTATATTAAATGTGTTTATAGGCTAAATACCATAAAGGAGTGGTCACAGTAGGTGGCCCTTGGGCCAAAACTGGCCCGCCAGCAATAATATCTGGTCCGCGCCCGCAGCCAGATTATTTGAATAGCGGCCGGTTCTGAAATAGATCCTCAACTTATGGTGCCGTATTATCACTGTCTACTAACTTACCCCAGAAACGCCACAACAGCTAAAAGCTGTCTACAATGAACAAACCGACCATTGCAAAGCACTTGGACTACAAACCCCAAAAAAGTTGGGACACTGTACAAATTTTGAATAAAAAAGGAATGCAATAATTTACAAATCTCATAAACTTGTATTTTATTCACAATAGAATATAGATAACATATCAAATGTTGAAAGTGAGACATTTTGAAATGTTTCGGATTTCATGAGAGCTACACATTCCAAAAAAGTTGGGACAGGTAGCAATAAGAGGCCGGAAAAGTTAAATGTATATATAAGGAACAGCTGGAGGACCAATTTGCAACTTATTAGGTCAATTGGCAACATGATTGGGTATAAAAAGAGCCTCTCAGAGTGGCAGTGTCTCTCAGAAGTCAAGATGGGCAGAGGATCACCAATTCCCGCAATGCTGCGGTGAAAAATAGTGGAGCAATATGAGAAAGGAGTTTCTCAGAGAAAAATTGCAAAGAGTTTGAAGTTATCATCATCTACAGTGCATAATATCATCCAAAGATTCAGAGAATCTGGAACAATCTCTGTGCGTAAGGGTCAAGGCTGGAAAACCATACTGGATGCCCGTGATCTTCGGGCCCTTAGACGGCACTGTAGGAATGTGACGGTATCAAATTTTCATGTTGCGATTAATTGCTGAAGCTTTTATCACGGTATACGGTATTATCACGATATTGAAATAAGTTGCAAATAAAAGTGTTGTCATAGTATAACAGGTTTAAGAACTCTTTGTAATAACAAAAATAACTCAATGTTTAAATACAATAATACACTACACACAAAAAATATAAAGTGCAAAAGAATTAGGCTATAAAGAACAACAGGAAACACTTTACAATAAGGTCTCATTATTTAATGCATTAACTAAGATTGAGCAACAGCTACATTTGTTACAGAAAGTTTTTTTTTTTTGTTAATGTGAGTTTAGAAACACAACTGATCATTGTTAGTTTTATCTCAGGTCCATTAAATAAGTTATTTTGATTTTAGTAATGTTATTAAACAGTAACTAAGAATAATTGATGCTTTATAAGTATTTTTCATTGTCGGTTTGGTAATAATGAATTAACATGTTAACTAATGAAGCCGCATGTCTTTAAGTTTTACTGAACAATAACAAATAATCAGAACATTTCTAATCTTTAGGGCATGTTATAGTCCAGATTAAAATATATGTTTGAGGCATTTTAAATACGTCACCAGCGCAGTTGCTTTGTTTATGGGGTTTCCGAGGTAACCGTTGCACTCTGCTGTTCCATCAGCGCCCTCTGCTGTCAGAGAGTGAACACGCACTTTAATTCAGCTCATCTCCTTCACTCGTTCCGCCATGTGCTTCTCACTGGCTTGTTTACATCTGAGCGTGTGTCCCTTTGAAGCAGAATACAGTGATGTTCTGCATTTTATACGGTTGATGGGGAAAGTATTCTTATATGCATTATACAAATTTTAATAATTGGTAATAAATTATTATTTACGGTATTTTGAAATGACCACGATAACTGTCATGATCACTAGTGAGAGTGCCCTATCAGCCACTAGAGGGCACTCCATTCTGGACTCTTGTTTTCACCCCTTGGACTTCATTACCCATAACACACTTCCCGGACAATTATCCCATGTCATTACACTCAGCTGTTTTGTGTTTCCTCATTTATGTCTGTCTATTTATACTCAGTTGTTTCTGTCCTTGGTTGTGGTTTGTTCATTTATGTTACGTTCTCTTTTGTACCTCTGGCTTTCTGTTTTTTGTGGACTGTTTATGTGGAGTTTGGCCCTTGCCTGTTTTGTGGATATACGACTTTGGATTACCCTACAATAAATGCTGCTTCTGGATTTGTACTTCTCGTCTGTGTGTCCGTGACAGATAACAATACCGTGCAACTTGTTTCCTCAGTCCCCAGATGTTATAAACTGTTATACAAATAAGACTGTTATAAAAATAAGAGCATTTATTAACATCTTGTCCAACAAAAGACAACATTTAATTACATGTTTTTACTCCAGACTCTCTTCATAAAGAAGTTGAGTGTCCTTCTGTGAGATGATGTGGCTTCTTACACAGAATAAGGCAGTCATGTTTAATTAATAAAAGCATATGATGCTGCTGCAGGGCATGATTTTCTGAGCAAGAGCGCCCTCTAGCTTTCAGATGGAGAAGCATTTACTACTGATCACAGAGCCGTAAAGCTCTGACAAGCCACGCATTAAATAATTGCAGCCTTTTTATCGCGATAAATCGTGCAGCCCTAATGTAATGTATTGTTTACTATGTTAAATGATGAAATTACCCACGCTGTCCTCTTTGTTGTTGCTTAGCGATTTTTGCGTTCTTTAGCTACGGCAGTTGACAGTTTACTTCCGGTCGTCGTAGCTGTTGCTTAAGCCGGGGACACAACTAACGATTTGCTGAAACATTCTAAGACTGAACTGAACACACATACCGATTGTTTCCTGCGACTGAAGCAGATTTAATTACTTACACATGGAATTTGAACACCGACTATAATCATAGACTGAACGCGACTGGAGGCGTTTGAGCGCGATCAGTCATAAGTATCAATTTACATTCATAATCGGCCTTACAATCGTTAAGTGTGTGCGTGGCTTTAAAGTCCCTATTATTGAATCTGGCCCCCTTTTAAAAAAGTTTGGACACCCCTGGTATAGAGCATACATGTTTTTGGTGTTGATGCATTAAATGTCTCAATTGTTTTATGTCTGTTTTTGTCCTAGACCTGATGGCGCTGAAAGAGGCGAGTCATGAAGTTAATGAAAGGGAAGAAGAGAATAAACATCATGATTTCATGATTGGAGAAAGATTGACACAGGCTAAAAAGTGTTCCTCACAAAAAAGAGCTCAAAAGACAGGAACTAAAAGTCATTTGACCTGTCAACAGTGTGGAAAGAGTTTTGACCAACATAGAAACCTTCAAATCCACATGAGAAATCACACTGGAGAAAAGCCTTACACCTGTCAACAGTGTGGACAGAGTTTCACATTTACAGGAAACCTTAAAGTCCACATGAGAATTCACACTGGAGAAAAGCCTTACATCTGCAAACAATGTGGACAGAGTTTCAGTCAAAAAGGAAGCCTTATAGCCCACATGAGAATTCACACTGGAGAGAGCCCATTCACCTGTGAACAGTGTGGAAAGAGTGTCATTGGAAAAGGAAACCTTGAAATCCACAAGAGAACTCACACTGGAGAGAAACCTTTCACCTGCCAACAATGTGGACAGAGTTTTACACATAAAGGAAGCCTTAAAGTCCACATGAGATCTCATACTGGAGAAAAGCCTCACACCTGCAAACAATGTGGAAAGAGTTTCAGTCAAAACATATGCCTTATAGCCCACATGAGAATTCACACTGGAGAGAAACCTTTCACCTGTCAAGAGTGTGGACAGAGTTTCACTGTAAAAGGAAACCTTATAGTCCATATGAGAATTCACACTGGAGAGAGTCCATTCGCCTGTGAACAGTGTGGAAAGAGTATCAGTGGAAAAGGAAACCTTAAAGTCCACATGAGAACTCACACTGGAGAAAAGCCTTACACCTGCACTCTGTGCGGGAATGGCTTCAAACGAGAACAAAACCTTAGGGAACACATGAATATTCACACCGGAGAGAAGCCTTTTACATGTGATCAGTGTGGAAAGAGTTTCAGATTTAAAGGTCAACTTAAGTGTCACATGAGGATTCACTGAAAGAGAACGGTTTAAGAAGTCGTACTTGTGGAAAGAGCAGAGGTGTAAAGAGTACCTGAAAACAATACTTGAGTAAAAGCAGAAATACCTGACAGCAAAAAATTACTTACATTACAAATTAAAAGTGACAAATTCTAATACAACTCGAGTAAAGAAATCTTGGAGCATCTGATTTTAACATTACTTTAGTATTTTACTCATGCTAAATGTAGGCTCAGAGATGCACTAGTCTTGATTGATTTGATTGATGAGAAATCATGTTTATTTTCTAAAATCAAAATAAAACTGAACACCTCAACATTGTAATAAATCAAAAGTCTACAAAAAGTCTCAGTTAAAGGTGCCTTCGAATGAAAAATTGATGGTTTGGCATAGTTAACAAGAGTTCAGTACATGGAAATGACATACAGTGAGTCTCAAACTCGATTGTTTCCTCCTTCTTATATAAATCTCATTTGTTTAAAAGACTTCTGGAAAACACGCAGATCTCAACATAACACCGACTGTTACGTAACAGTCGGGATCATTAATATGTACGTCCCAATATTTGCATATGCCAGCCCATGTTCAAGGCATTAGACAAGGGCAGCCAGTAATGTCTGGATCTGCACAGCTGAATCATCAGACTAGGTAAGCAAGCAAGAACAATAGCGAAAAATGGCAGATGGAGCAGTAATAACTGACATGATCCATGATATCATGATATTTTTAGTGATATTTGTAAATTTTCTTTCTAAATGTTTCGTTAGCATGTTGCTAATGTACTGTTAAATGTGGTTAAAGTTACCATCGTTTCTAACTGTATTCACGGAGACAAGAGCCGTCGTTATTTTCATTTTTTAACACTTGCAGTCTGTCTGTATAATTCATAAACACAACTTCATTCTTTATAAATCTCTCCAACAGTGTAGCATTAGCCACGGAGCACAGCCTCAAATTCATAGATAATCAAATATAAACATCAAAATAAATACATTACTCACATTCAAAGCATGCATACAGCATGCATGACGAACATCTTGTAAAGATCCATTTGAGGGTAATATTAGCTGTGTGAACTTTGTAAATGCGTTGTAATATAGTCGAGAACTCGTGTGGCAGGGAACACGCGATTTAAAGGGGCGGCACTGAGTGTAAATCAGTGCATTGTTAATGATGCCCCAAAATAGGCAGTTAAAAAAATTAATTAAAAAAACCTATCGGGTATTTTGAGCTGAAACTTCACAGACACATTCAGGGGACACCTTAGACTTATATTACATCTTTTAAAAACATGTTCTAGGGGACCTTTAAGCGCCAATGCCCAAAAATGCCACAAGTAAACCAATATCCTTCATAAAGGTCTTGTCAATACAGTGGATAAATAAAATAATGTTAAGTAGTTACAGTCAACTCGCTCTGGATGTGTTGGTTTCTGTCAGAGCAGGGACTAGAACTCAGGTCTCCAATGTGAGAGTCAGACTCTCAATCCTTGAGCCAATGTAGAATGGTGAAGTAAGACGCACTTTGAGAAAAGAAGTTCTCAAAAAAACAGAAACTGTCCAAATGGGCATGCCACAAGAAATAATCTAAAGATGAGAAGGTCCACAAACAATAACAGAGAAGGAATAATCCACAGGCAAAAATAAAAATAAAAAAAGTCTCAGAGATAGAGAACACTTACTCAGGCAACTGGCGTTTAAATACAGCTGAACGAGACACACAGGGCCATGTGGGTTTGGATTTTGTTTTCCCTTCATAATAAAAACCTTCATTTAATAACAGCATGTTGTGTTTATTTGTGTTATCTTTGATTCATATTTACATTTGTTTGATGATCTGAAACAATAAAGTGACAATCAGGAAGGGGGCAAGCATCTTTTCACACCACTGTATATAGCACTTTATTCAATAAATTGCTTAAGAGCAAGCAGCTTTACAGTATCAAACATGAAAAACAGTGTCAGTGCCTCAATTCATCAGAAGCACAACTTCATTTTGTACTATTACGGCTATCCAGTGTGCTCATGTTTTCACCCGCGGAGATCTTACCTCAACGAACTCAAACACATGAGTTATAGAAGCGTTCCACGCGAGTGAAGGCAGAGCCTCGGCGCACACCTCATATTATATTATCGTCACGGACCAATGGTAGTACGAATGTGTTTTACAGTGGGTTTTTGTTGTGAAAACCTGAAACCCTGCTCATCACCGGTGCAGTCATGACCTCATCTCCTAAATCAAACACTTCCGATTCACAACTAACTGCTAATGCACTCACATTCATGTAAAGTACAAGTTTGGTTGAGTACAGGTGAAACACACACGATAAAGTACCTTCAATGCCTTCTTTATAGCAGAAACAAATTGCTGCAGAAAAAGTTAGGTGCCATTCAAAAAGGTTAATTGCATTACTCATCACAAATGTACAAGAGTTGAGAGTACATTTACTTGTTCAAAAATATAGTACAGAGTTAAAGTTGCTTACATCATTATTTCCAAAAAGGTACTTAAGTACAGTAACTAATTCTGTACATTTACTCAAATACAAAATAATACATCACTGGGAAAGAGTTCCATAGACTGGAAATCTACAAGAACCATGTAATAACACCAAAGAGAAGTTTCCCATATCAGAGACCATCTTGGTTACATATGTAACCTTCATTCCCTGAAGGAGGGAACGGAGACATACGTCAGAAGTGAACCAATGAATTGGGATATCGCTAGAGAGCCCTATCACCTTTGAGTGTAACTGAACAAGCCAATGAACATTGGCATGCGAGCTTTGCGTCACGCGCACCACCCCTGCAGCGTGGGAATAAATGTGGAAATGAGAGCACTCGCACTTTGTTTTTTGCTGAGCAGACGAGCATGCTAACCACACTTCAGCAAAGGCACAGGAACTGTGGTGACAGGATGTACAGTTCTCGCAGGTTCACTACCTGATTCCTGAAGGGAGTGGTAGGAACCTTGGGCACCTATCCAGGCCGAGGTGTCAGGACAACGTAAGTGTCACCCGGCCTGAATTCCAGTCACGATTCGTTGACCGAGAGTGCATGCAGGTCCCCTACCATCTTGATGGAGGTCAATGCAAGCAGGAGTACTGTCTTAAGGGACAGCTCTTTTGACTCAACTGACTCCTCATCCTCCCTGACCTTGCACAGAAGCTGTGCGAGAAGGCTCACTGGGGGAAACGCATAGACCCGGACCATAAATGCATAAACGCAACTTGCATAGACCCTGGGCCAGCTGTGTGCCAGTGGATCTGTGCCGAGAGTGCCCTTGGTCAGGGAGGCAAACAGATCTGAGCGATCCGAACCACTGCCAAATCAGCTGGAACACCTGGGGATGGAATCTCCATCCTACCGGAAGTGGAAGCTGCTGTGAGAGCTTGTCGGCTGCACGGTTGAGCACACCTGGGATGTGAATGGCACAAAGCGACCTCAGATTATTCTGACTCCAAAAGAGGAGATGGCGGGCAACTTGCAGCATGCTCGGGAAGCGTAGACCGCCCTGGTGGTTGATTTACGCAACAGTTGCAGTGCTGTCCAAACGGACCAGTACATTCTTGCCTGTTAACAGCTCTTTTTGTGAGGTTGTGGGCTGTATTCCTCTCCTTCAGGTCGCCCGTCTGCTGTCTGCCAGGTGCAGGCTGCTGCTTTGCAGTCTTAGCAGGGGCGGAGGACAGTGCAGGTGGAGTTACTGTTGTGATATATCTTTGTTAAGACCCATGGAATCAAACACCTGATCTCATGACTTTGACCACAAGATACAAATACATTTTGTATAATTATTTCTATTACAAACAGTCCATAACAACCTATAAAACACACACACACACACACACATATAGATAACTTGAGTGTTTGCAAACAGTGATAAAATAACAGTTTTACAGTAGCACCCTATGGAAGCCATGGAGCGCATGATTTATAAATAGAGGGAACAAAATAGTAAATGTACATACCTTTTTAATTCTTTCATTCCATGGCTTCCATAGAGTGCTACTTTAAAATAGGGTTAGGGTTGTGTTGGTTTTGGTGTTTTGGTTTTTTCTTTGTTGCAGGTCGTGACTTTTGGGGCGTGACTTTGGTACACCTGTTCCTCATCATGGGTCTTATTTAAGCATGCTGTAGGAGTTCATCGGGGCGGCTGCTCAGCTCTTGTTGGGAGCAGTTTGCCAGGACCGCGCTCTAATGTTGTTATTTTGTATCTTGTTTTACATCCATACATTTGCGCTGACAACGTTTCAACTGAGCATCCATTCACTTGCAGTTCATACTGATTAATTCTACTGATACTGACCGTTTTTTTTTGATTAATAAATATTATGATTGAAGTTATTCCGCCGTGTCGTCTCCCTTAATGTTACACCTTTGAGCCAGGTGTAACAATACAGTTGCAAGAAAAAGTATATGAACCAATTGCAAATTTCGTAAACACACTTTAACAAGCCATACTATGTGCAGATAAGCATACTGACTACATCCTATAGGCTGGAAGAGTGTGTACAGACATTTTTCAATAGTCTATATTAGGGATGTCCAGATCCGATCACGCGATCGGAAATCGGGCCCGATCACGTGGTTTCAGACTCGATCGGAATCGGACGTTACCTCCCGATCAGGACTCGGATATATATGTATTAGGGGTGCAACAGTTCTCGGTAAAAAAAAAAAAAAACAATACGGTTCTCCACTTATGGTTCGGTACGCACTTGCACAGCGGTCCATCTCGAATGACGACGCATCTATTGGTTAATATGGTTTGTTTAAAATAGCAACGTGGAAAACAGACAGAGTTCGGACAATGTATGTTTCAGTCGATGGATGCACAAAACGTTACAACAACGATAATCAGAAAGCATGGACAAAACAGTCACTGTTAACTGCGAGTGCCGTCTGCTCTAATGTCCAGTCATTTACACCGTCATCACACAGGTGTTGATAGCGTGCGAGCGCAGGTGAGACCTTAACAGCACACGTTGCTGTCTGTGTTTAAACTAACTCATTTAAGCCTTGCTGATTTAAACCTTCAAGAACAAGACGCGCTCATCCGAAACGCGCACACGCTTATTCCAGTCAGCGCGCAAATACTGAGTTCTCTTTCAAGTCTTGCGCTTCAGCAGACAAATTCATACAAAAATTGTGTCAACATGCTCGTCCTAGCGAGTATCCTAGCAAACATAGTCGGTTATGTCTTAAGTGAACGTATATTAGTCGAGAAAGACCAGTATATTAGTCTGGAACAGTAGGCTATATGTACTGGATCGTGCATGTCTTAAAGGGAAAACAACTATTCCTGCTGCCTGTGTTTAATGTTAAATCAAACAACAAATAACAAAGAAATCACTCACTGCTCGTGACTGAATAGCTTTTGTAACTTCAATAATGATTAATCTTTATTTATTTTATACAGGAAAGATAATGCAGTGATATTTTATATTTGATTATTTGATTACTGTTAGATACCTGAAAAACCTGAAAAGCACTGTTCCTGGATCTGTTTTTTCGCTCTTCTTTATTCTTTTTTATGTAGGCTATTATAGAAGTATCGGATCGGGACTCTGTATCGGCAGATACTCAAAATCAAATGACTCGGACTCGAGGGCAAAAAAATGTGATCGGGACATCCCTAGTCTATATCAGGCCTGCCACGATTGGTTGAATTAGTGGACTTCAGTATTATCAATCAACTGATCATTTTATATTATCTTACCTTTTAAATTACGTTTTCAAACTTTGACTAAAATAACAGTTTCCTCCACACCACTAGTCAGAGGTAACGTTATGTGCATCATATCAAAGTTTCCCAGGATGGCGGGTGAAGTGGTGTTGAGTGCGATCAAAGAGTATAGAACCCAAGAGGCAAAAACTCCCAGCTTACAAGCTGTAATTACGAGCGCTACAAGGACGTGAACGTGAACGCTTTTTACAAGAATCTCGTAACTACAGGAATTACGAGGCTGCATGAATGCACCTATAATCTGCCATGTTGACTATTCATGTGACCTATGACTTAATCACAAGCGCAACAACTTAAAAGATATGAGTGACAGGTTTATTTCATCTATCAGTAAATATCTTGATATTGATGAAACTTGCTTATTTTGTGGTCTTGTTGAAGAAACAGCTGCCAGTAATTTTGTAATTGTAGTAGGCCTACAACTGATAGGCTATATTTTGGGTTAATTTAAAGTTATTTTATTTTTAACTACTAATGCGAGTAATTTTTTTGTTACGAAAACCCAAATTTGCGTGAATATGTTGTTAATTTATTTATTTTATATGCAAAAATGTTCATCCACAAGCAAAAGTGGCAAGCAAGCACAATAGCGAAAAATGGCAGATGGCAAAAATGGCAAACAACTTTTGTTATCTCGAGATCACGAGAAAATAAGTCATGATCACACAGTTATGGACATCAGTAATGGTTATAATCTTGCTTATAACCAAGTACAAGATCTGTTTAATTTCCATGGTAAATCATTGTTGTGCCTTAAGTGTCTTTCTAGCCCAATTGAGCCTCTTGTAATGCACTTTTCATTGATTGAAATTTGGCATATTTACTGTATTTGCCACAACATGTCACTAGTATATGCATGCAATGATAATATTTTTGTGCATTACTGTCCCAAATGTCTAGATAGATTTTTTTATTAAATCAATGATAAATAATAAAAAAGCTCAATCAATGAATCAGTTTATTTATGTAGCACATTTAAAAACAACACATGTTGGCCAAACTGCTTTACATACCAGGACTGAACACATTCATACAATCTAGGAGGACACATCATATTTCCCTCAACTCAAAACGATCAAGGGATCATCACCCTGGTGTTTGTCAAATATAATACAGATATTAAATATTATGCAAATATTCAAATCATTATTTAAAAAGCTTTTGGATGTTATATGCACCCTGTAACGATCAGCCCAATAGGTCGATTTTACATGGATTAAAATTGGGGTCAGATTATACTGTGTGAGCTTTTGGAGTGTTTAAAAAGATGAGACAGACAACAAATGAATAAATAAAGTGTATTTACAATATTCACAAGGAACTTAAAACAACACAATAAAACTAGAATAACTTGTTTTGACAGTGTCACAACCCCAAATCAGCTATACCGATTTTACAATACATTTTCTATTCAATAAGACAGATATATCATCATGTTTAACAAATTTGTCAGATCCAGCAAATCATTTGTTAGACTAAATAAATTATTGTAATTATTAAAACTAATAACTCGAGTTTGTAAATCTTCCTAACTGATTTATATATATTTTTAAATTAATAATTTTTAAAAAAGTGCAATGTATCCATGATGCATTTTTTGTGCAGTAAATACTGACTTGTTTTGCATATGCAATATTTTTTTTATAGTTATTTGTGTGAATACATCATTTTGATTATTTATACACATTTTTGGACTACATTTTATTTTGTTTGGACAAGTACAATAAGTTCCAGGTGTAAAAAATACACACTGAATGTAAACTCCATAACTGGATCTTTCAAGTTTAGACAGCTCCATTGATCATAATCATCAAAGTAGTATTGTTAGATGTGTAATTAGCCACATGGAATTTAGTTATTGTTCAAAGACACACTGGCATCAGACAGTTACAGAAAAGTTGA
This sequence comes from Chanodichthys erythropterus, assembly GCF_024489055.1. Taxonomy (NCBI): domain Eukaryota; kingdom Metazoa; phylum Chordata; class Actinopteri; order Cypriniformes; family Xenocyprididae; genus Chanodichthys; species Chanodichthys erythropterus. The sequence goes on along the minus strand of NC_090223.1, from coordinate 67,163,378 downwards.
CACAATAAACATCAAAAAGACAAACAAGCCTTCTGATCTAATTGCTCTATGTGACATTTAAAGGCAAAGTATGTTTCCACCATTCATGTGGAATTATTGTTTTTTGGGTTTTGCATTTACAGAATTGTGTAATTTATTCTACAGCCGGGTGCACATTGTATGATTTATAAGAGTCATTTACAACTGTTGCCTGTCAGACTGTACGAACATGATCCTTGTGTCACACTATGGGATCACAGCATGTCTTGAAAAAAAAAAAAAAAAAGCTGCGCTGAAACTAATTTTGACCTTCAACTGTTTGGTGCCCATTGAAGTCTACTATAAGGAGAAAAATCCTGGAATGTTTTCATCAAAAACTTTAATTTCTTTTTGACTGAAGAAAGACAGACATGGACATCTTGGATCACATAGGGGAGAGTAAAATATCAGGAAAAGTTTATTTAAAAGTGAACTAATCCTTTAACTCTTATATTATGTTCTTTGTGTAGTTTTTTAATCTTCAACTGCTTCAATCCAAGCTATTTTTTTTTTTTTTTTTCCTTTGTTTTAAATTGGACTCATTTGCATGAGGGGAGCGAGCTGGTAAGTTTGTGTCCATTTATACGCTGATAAATACAACAAACATACTGTGGTGGATTTGGTGTGTCGGACTGATCATCTGTTGATTGCTTATGCCTGGCAGAAGAATAGTCAGTAAAAGAATCACAAGGCTCAAAGGACTGTCTCGTGTTGTTTATTAAATACAGTTTACAGTCACATTCAAATTTCACCGCTCTCCATTCAGACACGAATATGAGCCTTCTATGAGATGGTGATGAAACACCACCTTGATGGGCTACAACATCTAGAAGTTCTGTTGTCATTAGTGTCTTTAAAGTGTGTGTGTGTGTGTGTGTGTTTGTGACATATCAGGAAACACATAGTTATTACAAGAAGAGGTGAAATTTGAGGACATTCAGCATGTCCCCACTTTTCAAAAGGATTATAAATCACACAGAATGAGTTTTTGTGAGAAAGTAAAAGTGTGCACAGTTTCCTGTGATGGGAAGGTTTAGGAGTAGGGCAATAGAAAATACGGTTTGTACAGTATAAAAACCATTACGCCTATGGAATGACCCCACAATTCACAAAAACAAACGTGTGTGGGAGTGAGATGAAATAATCCTCCTCAAATGAGGAATTTGACCATGAACACAGAGGTGATGGTAGTGAAGGCCATGCCGACAGCAGAGAAGTGACCCGGAGCCGAGTTACACAGGTCAGTAGAACAGCACGTCTTCATCATCTGGTATACCTGTGTGCTCGAGTCGGCCGGGAAATTCACCTGTTCAGTTGTATTGCATTTGGACACTTCGAGACATCCTTTCATCTTAATATCCACAAAACCAGCTGAAATTTGGGATGCAAGAAAACATAGATTAAGCTTTAAAATATAATTAAAAAAATGTCTGAGAAGAGAACAAATATATGATAACATGTCACCCTGGAGAGCGTGACAAGTAATTAAAATCCCCAAAATAAAATGAATTATTCAGTTTTCATTCAGGAGATGCAAAAAATAATGACTCTTTAACGAACATTTACGTCTTTAAAAAAAATGCGGGTGTTCAACAGCTTTTGAACAGAATAAACTTACCAGCCTTCCCTAATCCACTGAAGCACTCCTGACCAGCATCACATGTCTTTTTGGTTGTGTAGCAAAGACTCCCGATTCCCAGTTTACACTCATAACACTGCAGGGCCTGACCTGAGGGAGAGCAGATTCAAGAAATATTTGAAGCTGTTAGTGACATGGAATTCATTCAAATCTTTTTAAAAAGGCATATAAGTTTCTTCAGTATAAAAAGTAATAAACAGTTCTCCTGTTTTACTGGAAAGGTAAGGTAAGAGCATTACTGCACCATTTTGTTTCTGATCTAATTGGCAACATAAGTAACTTTTCAGCATTTCTCAACCCTTTCTCTTCTCAGTAAGTGCTCAGAAGAGTGCAAGTCATGTTTCTTTACTACAGTACACACATGTGAGGGATGAAGAATTGAACAAAACTTAAACATGTAGTCACAGTTCATCTACAATAATAGTTCACCCAAATATGAAAGAAAAATTCAAAATGTCTCCTTTTGTAACCCATGGATTGATTGATTGTCGACAGAATTTTCATTTTTTTTTTTTTTAAACGAGATAACATTTTAAGATTACATTCTTTAATATCTGGAACACATGTACAAATATTCCCTTTGTATCACACAGAGAGAGAGAGAAATCTACATAGGCGGGATTCGGTCACACCCACTCAAACCCTCCCAGGTTTATAATGAACTCCCAATATAAAAATGTACAAAAACAATACCATATTTATGAATCATTTTTACCTTTAAGGACTTTTTGAAAATCTGATTAAGCTCAATTCTGAAGAAAATGTGAAACCCAACTATAGCAAACGAACCCCATCCATACACACTTACTCAAGCTTACACATATCATATACTGAATGATCCATGTTATATTTGAAAGAGTTATTTTCAAGTTCTAATTCCAGTCACAGTTCACTAACAGGAAACATGAGTCAATTAAACAAAAGCAGTCATACACATACAGTCATTGAGTCATACACTCAACCATCACTTTGTCACACAAACAGTGTGCTTTAGATTTATTTTTTGCTTTTGTAAGATCAAACAAGACAAGCATAGACCTGATTGTGACATGTCAGATAATTTCTAAGTTCTTCCCTCTTTTCTGTGAAATGTCACTCTCTTCTTAAATCGTTAAACCTGTTTTCCAGGGATATGATCATGTGAACTTCCCTAGAGCAGATTTTCTTAGTGACAGTTACAGGAGGAAGGTACAGTAAATATTTATTTGAAACCGAATTTTGTTTGATACTGCGCAAAATAAAAGGACACTTGGTTACCTTGGTTTAAATATGGAAAATAAAAGGTGGTGAGCTTGCGTTTCAGAGGTGGAAAATTATTAGGCACCAAATTTATAAGTGGATTTTCATAGCAATGAGCAGAAGAAGTCATATGAAGTATGTTGCAAATATATGCTGCAGTATACAGTTAATTTGCTGAATATGTAATATTTTTGACTATATAAAATGTTCATTAATATTCATTGAAACAAATTATTATGGAATAAAATAAATGTTCTTCTCTTTGGTGATTGAATTGGAAAAGCGATCCAAACATTTTCTTGGAAATGTTATATAAGTCTATAACTATAATATTAATAAAAGGTCTTCTTTGTGATGTCTGAGCTGGATATTAGAGTGATCAAAAACGCAGCATCAGTTTATACAGTTAATACACTGAGGTAAACATAATACAGAAGTTCACACAGCAAATATAACTCACAATATAACTGTTCGTGATGTATGGCGTTAAATGATGGACAAAACAGCGCAAGTGAATTAACTTCCATTCTACTCTACAAAATACTTGTTCAGATTCAGAAATGTGGTCTATAGCCAAACTGATGCAAATTCAGCCGAGTTTTCCTATGTAACTGGTTTGGTCTCTCTGTCTCAACTAACTGGTCTCTCTCACGAACACATCGACAAATGGGTACAAATAAACATCTTACAAACTGAATTAACAGAGTACTGATTACTGACAAAATGCCTTCTTTATGTTAAAAAAATAAATTAATTAAAATACCTCTAAAGGAAATCTGGATACTCAGGACATTCATTGCTTTTATTTTTAAATAATTTTGTTACTATTATTTAAAAACATGCTCTATACTTGTAAAATACAGCATGAGGTCACAATGTAAAACTGCCAAACAAAGTGTTTAAAAATGCAACAAATTTAAAAATATACATTTTAATTGAAAGGTGGAGATGTGTAATATATCAAACAGTAAGTCAACTCCGTCAGGTTTTATGTCTGATGGTTGACAAGTGCTCTCAAAATGTCTAGATGATGTGATCTAATATGTTTTTTGCATATGGGGAATACTTCTAATGTTGTTTCACAACTCTATTTACATTTTAAATTTGGCCCCAGCTGAATCTTTGTCAACTCTGTCAGTATTTAACACCGGTTTAAGCCAATCTTGAAAGAAATGTCATTAAAATATTAAAACAACAACTGAACTACATGATATCATGTCTGATTTACCTAAGAATGATGATTATATATGTTTAGTATTAAAAAAGGTTAGAGAATTAAGAATTAATTTATTTTTAACTCCTTTACTGAACACCATTCTGTCATAATTGAAGACTTTATACTGCTGTTGGATGAATCAAATTAAAAAATATGCTTTTTAAATGTGTCGGATGGGACAAATTAAGTTCTGAAGTGAATAAATGTACATTTTTAGAGAAAAACATTTTTTAGAAAAACCTGTTCCCTTACATGGTTCATTAGCTGAGACCTTTGTCTACAAATATACCAGTTTAAAAATAATGATAGAAAAATAAATATAATTATATTAATACATAAAAAGTTCTAAAAATCAAGAGTATTTCTTTGTGGAAGCTTGTTGTAGGCTCAAATCACTGAAAGCAATATTATGGATGAGAATGACTCATAAACCACAGCTTCTAAATTTATAATGTCCGTGACTCACAGATTCACATGTTCCACAGTGACTGAATAGATGTGGAATGAAAGGAGCTCATTCGCCACACAAAAAAACTGACCAGAAATATTCAAACAAATAATCTACTGCTATTTTATACACTAGGCTATATATATATATATATATATATATATATATATATATATATATATATGAAAAGCATCTTACCTGCTGCGAAATACAGAATGACTGCAAAGAAGCCGAAAATGATTTTGTTCATCTTTCTTGCTGTAGCTGAGGTCAAGTAGAAGACTGTTAAACTCTAGTCAGACTGCTGTGAATAGCGGAGACCTGCTATATTTATAGGTCCACACCCATGACACCATCCGTTACACTTCTGAACACAGTCTTGCAGCGTCTCAAGGGTGTGGTGTAAATAAACACACACACACGCACAGGTTTGTTTTTCTTAGTGAGGACATTCCATAGGCATACTGGTTTTTATACTGTACCCCCCTACACCTAAACCTGCCCATCACACAAAACTGTCTGCGTTTTTACATTTTTAATAAAACTTTAGTATGTTAGCTATTTGTATGTATGTTTGTATTTAGTATGTAAAGCTATTTTAGATATGAGGACTCATGAAATGTCCACATTTAAAATTCAAAATGTCATTCAAATGTCCCTCAAAAACATGCTCTCAATATGATTGTTTAAATTATTATTTTTTTTTTATTTCAGTGAAACACAGAAGTCTATGTGGACCAAACTGTCAATCGTTTCTCATTGCTTTCATGCAAAATGCATTCAATGATCACATTTTTTTTTTCTTTCAAAATTCATGAGCACTTTTGTCACTTTTGTTGTTCATACATACCCAGAGGCGTGTCTAGAGGGGTGGCCAAGGCCAGTGTGGTTCAATGAAAAACAACATTTCTTATTGTACTCAGAGCAGGCAGTCAGGATCTAAATCACTTAAGAGGCAATTTATTAGCAGACGGAGTCAGATCCAAACATGTATTGTGCACAATCTTTATTAACTAACTCACAAACTAAATTATCATTGCACAGTTTTACCTACGTGTGACCTGTGTGTATGTTATGTGTTTGTTAGAGTTGAACCGGAAGTGGGAACAGAAATGAAGCTATGGGAAAAAGTCAAAGACAATCTGGAAAATAATCATCAGTTTATGTTAATTTAACTCTTACTGGGGAAAAAGTTCTTTCTCTCTCTCATAGATGAGCACATGGCTGGGTTGCAGGCCTAAGCCTACAGGCCTTGGCCTGAAGAGGCCTGCAGCAAAAGGGGTCTCTTCAGTCGTCCAAGAAGCAAGAAAAAAGAGAGGGAGGGGCTTTGTGCACTAGCTTTTAACCTCTGGTCAAAGTCACACCTCTTAGGGTTGACCTGACCAATGAAGATGTTGCATTTCCGGGCGACAACAAACTATAACTGATTCTCTGTCTCTCTAACAAAAAAACAGCTATACAAATTTTGAAGGAGGGATCAACTGTATGACTTCACACTAGGGGTGACCCTGAATAGTCGACAATTCGAATCTTCGATAAGAGGAGCCTGATTCGACCACCAATCTCACAGTCGAATCTTCACATAGGTTTTATGAAATGAGATATGGAGGCGCTCAATATCTGATTTTACATTGACATAAGCTACCGGTTCTTTCCCAATAGGTTAATATACAGCCTATTTTGTTAATACTATAAATAAAAATGTGAAAAGAAAGAAGCTTTTAATAAATATTTTTAATGTGTGTGAATAAATCCAACCACCCCTGTGACCGATTTAAGTTTCACATCCATCATCCGTGACCGGCAGAGGAGCATCTTTGCGGCAGGCATTAAATCTTTAGCAATGTCTGGGATAAAGTGTACAATAGGATGCACTTTGGTAAAAGATGATCAAAAAAACGTATGACGTACCACGTGATTGATGATGTTTGAAGCTTCAAACGTCATGCAGTATCAGAAAGTCGAGACATCTGATGACTAAAAGGAAAATACATTTAATCATGTTTTATTTAGGGGTATCAGAGACCCTGAACAGAACACAAGAGTTAAAGAGCTCATCTAAAATATTTTTTCAACTACTCACATCAATTATGATCACATCATTGTTTATTTTATATTATTGATGAAAATGTGAATCCATTGACTAGGCTACATGTGATCTCATTGTCGCAAATTAATTTAGATGAGATTACATCAGATTAGATAGAACAGATTCAAGACGAGATTGATTCCATATGTCAAGGTTTTCCGACGCTTTGTTTGGTCACATGCTTTTTCAAACCGTAGATCTGCTCAGCGATGATTTAGATATGGTGCAGAAAACAAGTCTGACCACCAGATGTCGCTAATGCACACTGTGTTAAAAGCTTTGAGTAATGAACCATTAAATAAACTTGTAACTGAGAACTTCTCGAACTCCAGAGTGCTTTAAACAATTATTGGTTATCTGTAACAAATAATTGTGTCTGATTTGTCTCAGTCGTTACACTAATCAGTAAGTAATATCAAAATTTAGGGCTAAGATTGTTCTTTTTTAGCTAATCAATAATTACAGAATGAGATTGGCATCATTAATAACTAATAGGTAACTATGACAAATTATACAGAATTACTAATTAATTACTAATCACAACATTAAAGTGTGTGAGATATGAGCAATTGTTGTTTTTACTCTGAACATGGTCATGAAATGCATAAATTACTCAAGTGTTATCTAGTCACTATGCAGGAACTACTAGTGATCAGATCACTAGAAGCTCTTGAAGAATGACTAGGTACTTGATTAATTAGTTATGCATTTTATAACCATGTTCTGATTAAAAAATGTAAATCTTCAGGAACTGTGCATATTTGCATGGATCCAACTGTAAAAAATGTTTACTTCAAAACAGTGGCGGTTCTCACTGAGAAAAACCCAGTTAATCATGGTTAATGGTTGTCGTGTCATTAAACTTCAGACCATAGACTTAAATAAGATTTTAAAGAATATTGAATATTTAATTGAATAACTGTGTACTGTATATACTGCATTTTTATACCTTATCAATATAATGGCAATAAACTGCTTACCATTTTCCTGTAAACTGACCACTCCAAGAAAAAAACTATTAAAATTCTCAAACTACATTTTTATTACTATTTTGTTCTGCTGGACCAAAACTTCACAGCTAGAACAGTAATTTATAAATTAACACAATAACACAATAAATCTTAAAAGCCAGAACAGTAAACTTATAAATTAACACAATTACAAAATATGTAAAATGTTGTTAAAACAGTATAACACAATTAACAAAATGTGGCTCCTAAAGTCAAGATTAATAGCCACCACCCCCGAGTCTCCCGGGGGCATGTTTCATCGGCTGCAGATGATTTTATTTGGGTCTCCGTTGCAGCAGTGTCCCATTTCATGACAGCAGCTACAATCAAAGCAAAAAAATCCACATGTAAAATAAATAAATATAGACGCCACTATTGTGGTTTAGAGATAGTATACATAGTTGAAAATAAAGTACTTGAATCAATTAAATTAAATGGTTATTAAATCACAAATCAAGTAAAACATATACATATAAACACATATATACATTTTTTTTTTTTTTTAAATGACCATAATATGAAGCTAACCTTTTACTGCTGAAAATAATGTCTTGTCTTCAAATCGTATCGTATTCATGTTGAATCGGGTCATTAGTTGATTAATGAAGAGCCTGATCCAATCCAAAACATAAATAATATGCAATTATTACACACACACACACACACACACACACACTCATGCAGAGACTCTTTACTGATACAAGAGTTTATTAGGGTTACCAATTAAATGAGTGAATGAAATACCTGTGAAAATCTGTTATTTTGTGCAGTATTATGAAGGTAAAACAGTAGCAAAACTCGAGAGGTTGCTGATTTGAATGTGAGAACTTGTAGTATTAATATTTGTATTTGTAAATTGAAATTTACACTCACAGTCCTGATGTGAAAAGCTGAATGTTTTGATTTGCACACGCAGACAACAATCAAAACACCTGTGTTACGAAGTTGTAGTTGCAGATTAATTGTTACAAATGTGTAAAATGGCATTCACAAATACAAAATGTCAGACACAAATGTGTGAGACATATTTACTTTTACACTTTACTTCAGTTTAGCTGTACAGCTTCAAGTCGCCGCTTACAACCTCTTTGATCTGTCAGTACAAGTTCAATTCCTGGCGCTTTGACTTTTGCTACTGTTTTTGCGATATTCCTGTAGCAAAACTGACTTGAGTGCTTGAAAGCAGACGTGAGAGAGCAGAACGGGGATGGGTGGGGTGGCTGGGGGGTGAAGCCGTTTTATTGGTCGATGCCTGACCAATGAACAATGCTATCCAGTGCGACTTGGCATGCGGTAATAAATATTTGCATATGTATGAGACAATATTTTCATTAAAATATCATTAGTTTTAACAGTTTTATATTACAGTAAAAAAGTAGTAAAGTCATTTCATTGGGTGGCTGCTACATGGACCACCAAAACAGCACAATCTGCTCTATGTAGTGATGTCTTTGCGTAAAAAAAACATCCCATTTCATTGGCTGACTCCAACCAATAAACGACTTTACTACTCTTTTACTGTAATATTAATATTAATGATATTTTAATGAAAACAGGGATTTTAACTCAGGGCACAGAACTAGCTACAACCCCCCCCCACTCTTCTTTTCTTTTTTTTTCCTTTTTTTTTTTTTTACATGGTCTATGAGCAGCTTTGTCCCAAAATGTGCGTATTGTTTTCAGAGAAACATGTGATTAATGAAAAACGAAGCCTCACATTGTTTACAGTCACATGAATGCTTCACTTTTCGTGTCAGAATGTTTGAACCCAGACCATTAGCCTACTATATGAAAATTCAAGTAAGTCCATTTACTAAACATTTTAAATATATAAACCTGTAGCCTATATTACATCATCATATGTTCTGTCATATTGGCTACAATAACAGCACAATTTACTTGCATCAAACAACTCAGTAGGCTATGCATGATTAGTAATTATTATTCTTTTTGTTGATCCATTTCATTTATTGCCAAACTTTAAGATGTGAATTATATTATTGAAATAAACACATTTAGCGTTGTCAGGCTTTTATTTGTGCTTAGTGGATAAAACTATGGAGCTGCGATCTCAGGTTTATGGCTGCTGTAAATTTTACCTGCCACAAGATGGCACTGTTTCGACACTTTTGATGCTTTGAAATCATTTCCGAAACGTTTAAATGTTTGAAGCTCAAACATTTAAGAGGCTTCATTTTTCCATCCCTACTCAATGGCTTAGGCCTTTTTGTAAATGATTCATTCGAATTTAGCTGTTTTATTGAGCGTTTACTCATTTTGAGCTTGTTTTTTTTTTTAACATTAACCATCTGTAACGTCATATCCAATCAGATTTCTTTTCACCCATATCCCCCACGCCCTTACAACACACAAATGCAAACCTTTATATATTCTCATTCTCTCTTAATATGTAATGAGTTAACGCAGATAGATTTTAATAATAAATTTTAAATAATTTTGTAAAAAACAAATTAAATAAAAATAGTAAAGTGCAACAGTAAATATGTCTCACACATTTGTGTCTGTCATTTTGTATTTGTGAATGCCATTTTACACATTTGTAACTATTAATCTGCAACTACAACTTCGTAACACAGGTGTTTTGATTGTTGTCTGCGTGTGCAAATCGAAACATTCAGCTTTTCACATCAGGACTGTGAGTGTAAATTTCAATTTACAAATACAAATATTAATACTACAAGTTCTCACATTCAAATCAGCAACCTCTCGAGTTTAGCTTCTGATTTACCTTCATACAGTATTGTCTGTTCCATGTTTTTTAGAGTCCCAACGGGAAACAGTGGCGGGAATTGTTGGTTCCGCTAAGATTGGGAATGTACCACTAATTATTGGAGGGTGGGGGTTTCAGGGACAACGCGGCCGAGTTGTTACTGTTATTACCTGTTCAACTTGATAAAGTTTTGTAGCATAAAAGTGTATTTGTCTGGGCTTGTTGCTGCAGTGGAGAGGGTGGCTTGAGGGTGGCAGGTATTCTGTATTTTGTTCATTTCATTTATTTCTATTTTGGTACTTTTTGTTGAAAGTTATTTTTGAAAATATTATATATTGTATTATTGTTTTGAATCTAATTTGGATGTTTCTTTTTGGATAAGATTGTTTTTCATTAGTTTTGTCATATTTATCTATATATATGAGCAATATCACACGAGTAGCCTGCGGCCTCGTGCCTACGGACGAATCACAGCGTGCTGATATACAGCCATATCGCACGGCTAAGAGTCCGTTTGAATGTCCGCTGAGGTAAGCGATCTTTGTATTTGTTCTTTTTTTTTTAGCTTTGGGAATTTTCCATCCATAACACCACAGCGCTAAAACAACTTTTTACCTTTTGCAAAAGTTCCTTTCAATTTAAAAGTCTCTTGTGACTCACTGACTAATTCTCCTGTAAAGTGTTGCCGCCATCTAATGCCGTATTAATGTAATGTTCACTCAATCCATATTACTTAATGGACATATTTATATAAAATAATATTTATTGAACAACAAATAAACACAATTGTACAGTTCAGTCAAACATAAAGCACTAGTTATTAAAAAAAAAAAAAAGGTCACCATTTACGCTGGTATGTGGGTTTTACAAATATTTAAGGAATGAAAAGGATTTTAAAGAGCTTGTGACAAAACTTACTAACTCCATTGGATCCTCAAACTGTCAATCAAGCCTCATTAATCCGCCTCACCTCCTGAATGAAGTGCGCACGCAGTTTGGACATCTCCTCTGTGCAATGCAAAGGTAAATAAAGATCTGATTTTTATAAAAAAAAAAATGTAAAGCGTTTTCTTTACTCAAAAAAACATATGTTTATAAAGTTTAATGTTTTACGTATTTGAAGCAGAGAAGAGTCTGATATGTCCCGTCTAGTTGTAGCCAATGTGCTATATGTAACGTAACGTTTATTATTATCAAATTTAATATAGCACAATTCGACTTGCTCTGGAACAAATAATAGATTAATAAGACCAAAGATTGCCCGTTCTATGAACTCAAATTGAATTATGTCTCATGTTTAACCACTATAAGAGCCAGCGGCAAATCCCCGAAGCACTGGCCGAGATGAAGCTGTTCTCGGCGGTTACAGAAGCACTGAACGGCCGCTGATGCACTCGAGATCGCATCTCCGAAAACGCCAAAACAAATTGTAAAATAGGCGCTGTTATTAAATATGGGTCACATATTTCAGGTCTAAACAACTACATTATCGCCTAAAAAACTATTAAAACTACAGTTCGTGGTACAAGAAGTAGTATTTGTAAAAATTACGGTTGATTTGATCGGCCGCCATGACGGTCACTTCAAGCGGAGTGATACAAACGGTGAAAAGGCAGTAGGAGTGCTGTTATCACTGAAATATCGCATGGTTATCAGCCAATCAGATTCGAGAACCAGACAGAACTGTTGTATAAATTACATTATTGGGTTTGGATTAGTGATGGGAAACCGAGGCTTTCTAAAGCATTTGAGGCTTTCATCAAATTGTGTCGAAAAACGGTTCATTACTCAAAGCTTTTAACACAGTGCGCATTAGCGACATCTGGTGGTCAGACTTGTTTTCTCCACCATATCTAAATCATTGCGGAGCAGATCTACGGTTTGAAAAAGCATGTGACCAAAGCTTCGGAAGTAGGGAATCACTCTTGTCTTGAATCAGTTCATCTGATCTAATGTCATCTAAATTAATTTGTGACTATGAGACCACCACTCGTGTCATGTGTAGCCTCACATACTGATCAATAATATAAAATGATGTGATCATAACTGACATGAGTAGGCTAGTTGAAATAATTTGGATAAGCTGGTTAACCTTTATATTCTGTTCAGGGTTTCTTTGACCGATCATAAATCAGAACTCATAAAACATGATTAAGTGCATTTTCCTTTTATGCATCAGGTGAAGTGCCAATTTTATCAAACCAGCTGTCTCGACTTTCCAATACTGCATGACGTTCGAAGCTTCAAACGTCATCAGTCACATGCTATTGTCAATTTGATACAAGCATCGGTACAGTGTGTGATACAATAGTGCTTTGAAAACTGCATCGGAGCCCCAGTATCAACAGTCCCATCACTAGTTTGGATTTCTTATATGTTTTGTAAGTTTAAATACATTTTCATTTATACTTTAAATTAGTTGTGCATTCACTCTGCCTCTGTTTAATTCGGCCACATAATTTTTGGGTTACTATTACAACTGGTGTCAGAAGTGGGATCTGTATCATTCCAGCTGATCACTGCATTTCGCCATTTGGTTCTGATGCAGAGCTCCAGTGGAGGAAGGAGATCACTGTCTGCGTTGTCACTCTGAGCAGCCTCTGCAGCACAATGTGGATAGACTGCTAATCTGATTGGTTCCTGCTGGTTGGCCAGCCCGTCATAATGGTACAAGTCAAACTCTTCCTCTTTGCAGTGATCGGTTGCCAGGTCTTCAGAGGGACAAGCAGAGCTCCTGTTAAATGTAACTTTAGAATATAGCTGCAAGCAGCAATTCGGGGCCAAGCCCCAGTAGGGGCAGTAGCGCAATACGGAGCAGGAAGAGCAAAAACAGCAGAAATTGAATGTACATGCTAAACAGCTGGTTCAGAAGGACAGGTGGAAATGAAATGAAAATCAATAGAAGTTCAGAGAATGAACAGGGAATGAACTAAAAACACTTGTATCTCATTCAAGAGGAATAAAGATTAGTACAATGCTTATTTGGACAAAAAAGGTATCAAAATGACTCATTACACACAATTGTATAAAGGAACCCCACACAAGATTCGAACCCACGACCTCCGAGTCCAGTGTCCATTCCTCATCTCATTGCACCACTGTGCAGGTGAATGTTGGCACACCTGCCGAAGTTCATTAGTTCATGTGAAAATGAACTCAAAATGAAGAATTTTTATAAAACTGCACTGAATGTTATATTTAATAACTACTTTAGATCATTCTGCAGCTCATCATGCTGTAGCGCAATACAGAGCAGGAAGAGGAAAAACAGCAGAAAATGAACAAACATGAAACAGCTGGTTCAGAATTACGGGCGAAAATGAACTCAGAATGTACATAAGCTTAGATGAAAATGAACACAGCATGAAACAAAAAGCATTTATTTCTAATCCAAGAGGCAGTAAAGGAATCAAAACACACTATTTCATAAAACCGCTCCACCTGGGATTTGAACCCACTATCTTGGGGTGCAGAGCTCATCAGGTAACTGGCTTTACACATTGAGCTACTTGAGGATGCACATTCAACAATCTGTGGAAGAGAACTTTTAGTGTAAGAAAGAATTTACAAAAAAGCATTACTTAGCATGCTAACCATATTAGCATGCTAAGCTAACTTAATGCTAATGAAGCTCATGGTTAACTTGATAGCTGAAGAGCCACATTAAAGAGAATGACAACTGGTTAGCATGCTAAGCAATTAGCATGCTAAGCTAACTAGCATAAGACAACAAACACAAGCAAGGTCACATTCAGAGATGAATATCTTGGGAATGGTAGCGAATATCAAAAATCCATTCAGTCATTTCTGTGCGGCTCGGTCCAAAGATCACCTGAGCTGATTTTGGACAAAATTGGACAAAAATTGTAGGAGGAGTAGTGAAAAAATGGAATACTGTACTTTTCAAAATGGCCACTACTGTACTGGGTGGAGTCTTAATGTAAGATATTGAATGTGATCAGTATGAAGAGAGGAATCAGTTGTATTGACATTCATTTTTCTGGAACAAAGGGTTCAAAAGTTATAACCTTTACAAAAGTGAATATTTGAACTGGTGGTGGCGCTATAGACTTAGTCCTAGATACTCCAAAGTTGGTCAAATTACTTTTAATTACTATCACTACAAGCATGCCAAATTTGATAATTTTCCTTCTTATGGTTCATTGATTACCATACAGGGGGAAGAAGAATAACTACGAATTTGGACATAAAGGAATTGCATGTGATAGCTTCAGATTAGACCAGTTTTAGGCAGAATGCCTAGAACAGACACAAGTTCTGCATCTTTTCCTGCCACAGTACCTCATGCGGTCTGGGCATGTGTCACACTGAGTTTCGAACCCACGATGCAGAGCATTCGGGATCCGTGGCGTAACACATTGAGCTAATCAGCCATGCAAGTTCATCAGTATGCTAAGCAGAGGTTTCAGTGTGAGAAAGAGTTCACAAAAAAAAAGCTTCATAGCATGTTAACCATATTAGTATGCAAAGTTATTTAATGCCAACTAAGTTTTGGTTAACCTGTTGACTGAAGACCACATTAGAAAGAATAGCAATAGTTTAGCATGCTAAGCAATTACTGTGCTAAGCTAACTAGCATAAGACAACAAACACAAGCAAGGTCACATTCAGAGATGAATATCTTGGGAATGGTAGCGAATATCAAAAATCCGTTCAGTCATTTCTGTGCGGCTCGGTCCAAAGATCATCTGAGCTGATTTTGGACAAAATTGACCAAAATTTGTGGGAGGAGTAGCGAAAAAACTGTTTTTGATTTAATTCAATATGGCAGACAGGTACATTTAAGGAAAAAAAAAAGCGTTTTTGAAATAATCATTACATCTGTGGAACAGTAGGTGGCGCTGTGCTGAAACTTCTCAGGTACCTTCACGACCTTCTAAAGGTCATACATACCAATTTTTGTGAAGATATGTCAAATTGTTTAAAAGATATCGCAATTTATGACAAAATTCAAAATGGCGGACACGTGATTCATCCAATATTGACAGAGATCCAAGGAATCCATAGACACCAAGATCTTGATTTTCTGATAAACTGTTCAAAAGTTATTGGCCAAAATAGCCATTTTTCATATCTCATGACCTGTAGGTGGCGCTGTTCCCAAGTTTGGCATAGACCCTCAGACCATGGTTCTGATGAAGGGTACCAATTTTTGTTTCGATTGCTCAAAGTTTGGCCGAGATACAGCCTCTATACTAATTTTGGGTCGACCTCGTTAACTTCGTGACATCATAACCTTTGAACAAAGATGAATAAAAAAAATCTGTTCAGTCATTTCTGTGCGGCTCAGTCCAAAGATAATCTGATCAAAGATTGGACAAAATTGGACAAATTTTGAAGGAGGAGAAGCGAAAAAAACAAATACTGTACTTTTCAAAATGGCCGCTACTGTAATGGGTGGAGACTGAATAGCATCAGCATGAAGAGACGAATCAGATGAACTAAATTTAATTTTTCTATGACAAACAGTTCAAATGTTAAAACCGTTAGAATGTTGAAATTTTGAACTGGTGGTGGCGCTATAGAGTTGGTTCTAGAGACTCCAAATTTGGTCCAATCACTATTCATGAGCATCTCTACAACTGTGCCAAATTTCATCATTTTCTCATGTTCCGTTGATAGGGCTGCCATAGACTCCCATTCGGGAGGAAGAATAATAATAATAAAAGGGAAAACGTACAATTACAATAGGGGCTACAGCCCCTTCGGGGCTTGGCCCCTAATTACAAAACCACGCCAGCCACTCACTGGTGTGTAGAAACTAATGACCTGGAGCCCTCGCCCCAAGGCTCGCCAACATTAGATGTCATTGATTCCAGCGTAGAAGTTGATGGACTTCCTGATGACAGCAGCGTGGCACCATCAGCACAACCAGTGAAGGAGAAGAGAGATCTTCTAAACGTATGTATACAATTGTCGTTAGTAGCCTAGTTACCTGTAACGTTATGTCTGACCTCATCAGACGGATACGTTTGTGATGTGGTGTGATATGTTTGTGTGGCATACACTTATTTCTACATGAATTTGTTGTAAAGGTTTGTTGTTAGAACATGGTTGATTATGCAAACGTACAAACTTAGTAATCATTACTGAAATGTGTGTGTGTGTGTATCTAAGAGAGATAGAGAGACACTATCTTGGCTTGCCCCTAGGCAGAGGTAAATGTCAATGAAAGCTAGAATTTAGATGAAAGCTCAGGGCAGTTCTCGTACACCCATGCACTTTACAAGAAAGAATGGAAATCTTACGGTTGTTTCTGCTGGTTACAGCTACTTTTTGATTGTAAAAAGGCAAGTATAATAGCTTGTCTAATGTTTCAGCAGTTGCAATAACACTTTACACAAATTGCGTTTTTAAAGGAAAGCATAAAGGCTTGTTTGATGTCTTGGCAGCTGCAATAAGAGTTTACAGAAATTGCACTTTTTGGGTTGTTTAGTGTTAAATGTACCTTTGGAGTGTTTTTTTTTTTTAACCATTGAGGTCAGTTGAATTGAGTTCATTTGAACACCGTTCGTATGCCCTATTTTTGAACAGTTATACAATTTGTTTATTATTTATTTTCTTAGCCTAAATTGCCAGTTTTGTGGTGAACAATTCATCCGTGCAAGTCAATCCACACATAAAAATAGTTCGTAATATTTAATCAAAATCTGAAAATGATCCTCCCCTCTGCAACGGTGCCCCTTCTCTGATGCCGTCAGAGGTTTAGGCTTAAGATCCTCAATCAACAGAGATGGCTAGGAGGTGCGTTTTAGTTTGTGGCTCTCCCGAAACACTCTTCCCATTCCCCAAAATTCCCTCATTGCGGTCCTGATGGCTTGAGTTTTTGCATTTCGAGGAAGGAGGGATTTCAGAATGGTCACGGTTGTGCTCGAAGCACTTAACTCATGGATGCTTCACAAACTGGACACAGCACGAAATGGGGTTTGTTAAATATCTGTCGATTCTTCAGGGTTTGCCAACCTTTGTACAAATCCAGAAAATACATAGTGTACGAAGACAATTTGCTGCAGCTTTTCCGGATGTGTCCAGCGTGCTACCATACCTGTTCTGTGGACAAATTCGTCAATGGGACATTTGTCTCCATTAATTATATCATAAATGAATCAGTGTATCGAATCTGCAGTTCGGAGCGCCAAAGTCACGTGATTTCAGCAGTTTGGTGGTTTGACACGTGATCCGAATCATGATTCGGCAAACTGATTCATAACGCTCCGAATCTTCCTGAAGCAGTGTTTTGAAATCAGCCATCACTATATAAGTCGTTATTTAGTTTTTTTTGGCACTCCAAAAATATTCTCATCGTTTTATAATATTAATATTTAAATCAGTTCATGTGAGTACAGTGGTTCAATATGTTTTTAGTACATTAATGGATCTTGAGAAAGGAAATGTCATTGCTGGCCTCACTGAGCCATCGGATTTCAACAAAAATATCTTAATTTGTGTTCTGAAGATCAACGAAGGTCTTACGGGTGTGGAACGACATGAGGATAAGTAATAAATGACAGAATTTTCATTTTTGGGTGAACTAACCCTTTAATAATTAATTATGGTCTTTAATAGGCACTAAAGCTTGTGAACGCTTCTGTGACTTGATGTTGCACCAGTGGCTCCTCAAGGATGTGGGAAAACTGAGCCCTCATCATCAGACCTCCTCAGTCGAAGGCTTTCAGTCGAAGGCTTTAATTAAGCCCCTCTTACCAATTTTATCATTTTTAACTATGTAGGTTGATCCTAGCTGCTATTATGAAAATGCAAATCGTGAATACGCAAGCAACCAGATTGGTGAACCGTCAGTAAGAGTGAAATGGCCTAAATACAAAAAAGGGGAACATTCCTTTCACTGCGTAAAAACAGCACCATTGTGTGAGTCACAGGTGTTGAGACATGCATCCAGGTTGCAGTTCTACTTCTGCACATTTGTCCACAACCGGTGTATATATATTATAAATTGTAACATTTAAGTAGTTTTAATATTTTACCCTGTAGTATTAGTAATTTATTCTATAGTATAAATGTTAATGTAACAACACAAAGGCACTGTCTAACAAATGTTAAGTCTCTTTGCAGTCATAGAGTGCTATCTTCTCTCCTACTCTGCTGTTGTGTCATTTATAGGCTGGATAATGACATGATACCCATTCTCTGCACTTCTGTCACAAACCTCCCGACAACACAGTGTTTCAGGACCAGTGTCCATGTGCTGACAGTAGCCACAGGAGCACCTGAATGAGAAGCATAGTACAGTTTAACATGATAAATAAAAGTTGCTGGTTAATTAGGGTAAGTTGCGTTATCTGCCAATTATAGAATAGATTAACTGAATAGATTCAAAACCTTATGAAAACACAATGAAACGGCGATTAATGAAACGGCCACACACACACGTTCACATGCAAGCCCTCGTACACATTTACATGGATCTTCATTTAAGGTTAATCTTTTTTTAAACTTATTTTGTCATTCACATTCATTTTGGTTTCAATATAATGTTTGCTTTAAGATGAACAATATTCATTAATACTTTATTTGGTTTGCATATATTATACTTATTATACATCTTTTATATACTTTATATACTTTTATATTGTTACTAATTTGGAGTGCACACAAATTAGTTACATTGTATCTGTTTCTTATATTTGTCTTCACATGCTCCAAACTAATTTCTGGACTGAAGGGGACTGCTGGTGGTGTATCAGGCGGCGAGTAATCCTCAACAATCGACTGTAAACTTGCGTTCAGATCTGCCTCCATTTCTGAATGAAACACCTACTTTTCTAGATCCAATCAGGTCCCAATAAAACAAAAACAAAAAAAAAAAAACACGCCCACTGTTTCTCATTTATTATTCCGTTTCTCTCAGAAACATGTCACAGCACTGAAATAAAGTCGGTTGCAACTTCTGCGTGCAGTGCCTTATATTACATCTTTTTTTAAAAAAAAAGTCTAAGGTGTCCCCTGAATGTGTCTGTGAAGTTTCAGCTCAAAACACCCCATAGATTTTTTTGTCTATTTTGGGGCATCATTATAAATGAGCCGATTCAGGGTGTGTGGCCCCTTTAAATCTCGTGCTCCACGCCCCAAGAGCTCGCTCTTTCCTTAAACAACATAAACAAAGTTCACACAGCTAATATAACCCTCAAAATGGATCTTTACAAAGTGTTTGTCATGCAACATGTCTAATCGCGTAAGTACAGTATTTATTTGGATGTTTACATTTGATTCTGAATGAGTTTGATAGTGCTCCATGGCTAAAGCTAACATTACACACTGTTGGAGAGATTTATAAAGAATGAAGTTGTGTTTATGAATTATACAGACTGTTTAAAAATTAAAATAATGACAGTCTTGTCTCCGTGAATACAGTAATAAACGATGGTAACTTTAACCACATTTAACAGTACATTAGCAACATGCTAACGAAATATTTAGAAAGACAATTTACAAATATCACTAAAAATATCATGATATCATGGATCATGTCAGTTATTATCGCTCCATCTGACATTTTTCACTATTGTTCTTGCTTGCTTACCTAGTCTGATGATTCAGCTGTGCACAGATCCAGACGTTAATACTGGCTTGTCTAATGCCTTGAACATGGGCTGGCATATGCAAATATTGGGGGCGTACATATTAATGATCCCGACTGTTACGTAACTGTCGGTGTTATGTTGAGATTTGTCTGTTCTTTGGAGGTTTTTTAAACAAATGAGATTTATTTAAGAAGGAGGAAACAATGGAGTTTGAGACTCACTGTATGTCATTTCCATGTACTGAACTCTTATTCAACTATGCCAATATAAATTCAATTTTTGAATCTAGGGCACCTTAAAAAGTGATTATTTGTTAGCTTGATAATCAAAGAGTGTCTGGTGAGTGGTTCACATTTGTCTGATATTTGACACAAATATCGGTTCATTTACATATTTCTATTCAGTCATTTTATTTTCCACACACATACTGATACCTAGAATATTGTTAACCTACAGATGCCAAAGGGGAACTAGCGCTAACACTGCTATCCACCGTGGTGCCACAGGCCGTCTACAGGGTTGGGAAGAAGACTATCCGGCACTCCATTGAAGAGTCCCGGACAGCGTTCATACACCAAATGCCTGTAAGTACAATGGACCAGTTTCTCAGCACCACTCTGAGAGAATATTCTTAATTCTAACTATATTAGGAGGTCAGGCACTCCCTCAGAGCACACTGCTTGGGACAGATGACGTGTGCTTCAAGGCATTTTATGTTCTTGATATCAACTACCCCGAACAGTGTGCTCCCACATGGGGGTTTCTGCAGCAAGTTGTGTATCAGATTGAGGGATCTGAATCAAAACCTGTCAAATTTCTTAAGACTGCCTTGCTTATTTGCAGAAATGTTTAATTGTGTTAGGCTGCAGTAAATGACACAACCAATGTTTGAAGACTTTAAAGGGTTAGTTCACCCAAAAATGAAAATTCTGTCATTAATTACTCACCCTCATGTTGTTCATGGATCTTGAGAGAGGAAAGTCATTGCTCAGGCCTCACTGGCATGATTCCGAATGTGATACTGATCTGATTGAAATCCAATAAACAAGCTGATAATAAGTGACCTAACATTAGCCACAATACTGTCAGTTTTGAACAAAATAGTTTCAAACAAAGCCAGACCGTGAACAGCCATACAACATATTTTCTATTTTAATTTAAGTAATTGATGAAATATGATGCATATGTTTAATAAATTATTAGATTGCTCTTATAATGGTAAAAAAATGCCAAGGAAAGTAATCTAAAGGGGCAAATATCGCCCTGTAATATTGAATAATGGGAAAGGACTGAAATCTGATTGGTTGATCGGAATGTTGTTCCAGGATTAGCTAAGATGTTCATCCAGGAACATGTTGTCCTTGGTGAAATCACGTTCACCCAATAGAGGGATAGAAATCTCTCAGTTTTCATTAAAAATCTCTAAATATATGTTCTGAAGATGAATGAAAGTCGTATGGCTCCTGGAATGACATGAGGGAGAGTAAACGATGACAGAATTTCTATTTTTAGGTGAACTGACCCTATAATGGCCAAATGCCTCCAAATTACATTAACATTAGCTCTACTGTATTTTGTATTGATTGCCTCTTTGAAGCAAATATGAACATGTTAGCATTCTACAAAAAGACATCATAAATAATACAGAAATAATAATATTGTATGTGAGATTTGGGAATAATGTGACAACACAGGCCAGGAAACTTGACCTGATTTTGCTCCAACTGCAAACTAATTATCCACATCCAGTGAAGCAGCCAGAGGTTTCTGGATGTCCGCTGACAGCACTGAATGAAGCTTGAGGAGAGAATTGCTGCACAGGTGAAACACAGATGAAAACTGGTATGTTTTACTATGTCAAGTTTTGGACTTATATTTGCTTTTTTACTCCTAAAACCAGCTGCCTATACAACAGTGATTATTTATTTGTGCTAGGGAGTGAACATTTATTTTATTTTGATGAAGGGATCACAAATTGACAGAGGCCCAGGAATTAAAATAGTTTTACAAAATAAAGAAAAATAATAAAAAATAAGTATAATTTATTGAAATACAGTTGAACTAATTACAAATAATATTTATATTTTAAAATATGCACACATTCACTCTTAATTATATGCCCAATATGCCGAAAATAGCTCTGCTAATGTTTCTTGTCTCGTCACATTCAGAATCACAATCACGCAATTTGATGCAAATTATATGAATTCAAAATCAAAATGGCAACATTTGACCAAAAAAGTTGAATGTGCAATGTTTTACTGTGGGTCATTTAACATTTATATCATAAAACAGTCATAGGCCATATTAAATGTTTAGATATCCTATATCTTAGCTTGAACTCTTTCACCGTTAAAACTGAAACGTCACGCTGGAATTGACACTAAGCAGACCAGCCTAAAAACTTTTCTTTGTCATCATAACAACATGCAGAGCGGTACAATACAGCAATTCAAGCTGCATCAAGAATATCAAATATTGTGGACATGTTCCCCTTAATATTTCATTGATGCAAACAGCATTCTTTTTTGCTTCCTTTTTTTTTTTTTTTTTAAGAATCTATCTGACAAAATTTGCCAGTGCTCTGGATGGAGAAATTGAGAAATATATAAAAAGATGGCTGCAGCTGGATGTCATGGGTTTGGAATGGTGTAATACTGTAAGGTGCAAAAAAAACAAAGAGGGTGAAAGGGCCAAACCCTAAAATCCTTGTATGTTTGACATTTTCATAATTCTTAAGGCAAATATAAACTAATTTGTTTAAGCATATAGTCCCCTTCTGTCATATGTTCAGTGTTACAAAAGAATCATTCTCAGAGCCAGCACAACACCTACTGTACAGAAGCGCGACACTTAAAAGAGTATTCTGATCAACCCGTACTGTGTAAGATTTGGGCAGTTTAATTCTACAGTGAGCAGTCGGAGATGAATTCGTCAAGGAGCTAAAAAAAAACTCAATTTCGGTGTCTTGGAAGTTTTATTGCCTTTTCTTATTAAATGTTTATTTAGTCCATTGACTGTTTTTTTCTCTTCCAGCCAGAGGAAGTAGTACAGTACAGTACAAAGAAGTGCTGAAGACTTTCAAAAAAGTTCGAAAAATGTCTACAGCCTTCCATCGGCATGGGCTGGATAGAGGAACCATTGCTTCAACGGCTTCAAAACTGCAGATCCTGTTTTTAACCAGGAGATTAAAAAAACATCTAACAAGGAAACGCTCATTGAATTTGCAAAAGTGTGCCATTCATTGATGTCTATTTCAACAAAGCAAACATTGAAGAATTGAAAGAAAACGATGAGCTTCTACCCTTGCAGCATAGCTTTAATTAAGGCTTGGCTGAAGCTCCATCTCTGAAGCTTAAAGCAAACCCTTGCTTCTTTGTTTAAAGGTCTCCAATTCCACTCTTCTGTTTGAAATAATCATTCTGAACAAAAAAAAATCTAATGTCAGGTTGTCTTATTACTATTGTTGTGTTCTAATTGTTCTGTGTTCTTCACTATTTGTGAGTAAAAGAATAGCATCTTTTTATTTTTTGTATGAAACATAATTTGGCATTTTCTTGTTAGTTTAATAAATCTTAGTATTATTTGCTATTTCATTCATAATTACATTGTTACTTCATCAACCAGCATAAACGTTCTAAAAAAAAAGCCCTTTCTGTATTCTTATTTTGTGACTCATATAAATTTCCTTTATTACTACTGGCAGTTTAACCTTAATTATTGGCTTTTTCTGCTCAATAAGCTTGAATATCACTAATAAGTGTCATAAATAATGAGGATTTAACTTTCACTTTAGAATAGGGAGTTAAATTGCCTTTATTAGTACTGTATTGATGGCAGTTAGCCTTTAAAGGGATAGTTCACCCAAAAATGAAAATTTGATGTTTATCTGCTTACCCCCAGTACATCCAAGATGTAGGTGAATTTGTTTCTTCAGTCAAACGCAAATTATGACTTTTAACTGCAACCGCTGCTGTCTGTCAGTCAAATAATAGCAGTGGATGGGAACTTCAACTATAACAGTAATCATGACTACTTTTTTCATATTTTTTTAATATGAATCAAACCATAACAGAGATCATTTTGATATATTATATATGGAAGTTTTGACATTAAATATTGTGATTTACAGTATCAATTTGTATTGTGAAAAGAACAATATAAATGAAGATGACTTGAATCTATAGCCAAATTTTAAAGGGTGTAAATGATTATTTATCTCTACGTGATGCAAAAATGGTTCTGATACAGCCTTCTCCAGCACAAAATTCTAATTGGTCTATAATTATTAATCATATTATCTGAATTCCCAGATTTAAAAATAGGCTTTACGAATGCATTTATACAACTATCAGGGAACTGCTCATTTTTATAGAAACATTAATAAGATAAGTAAAATATATCCATCTTACTACATTAATGAACAACACAAACTACATTTTACTACAGCACTTCCAATGTTAAATATAAGTTTATCCCAACATTCATTCTCTTGTGTCATGAACTGAAATGCACAGGTTGAGGATCCTAATGCAGAAATATATTAACCCTCAGAGGTCTGAGGATTTTTGGGGCCTGGAGAAGTTTTGACATGTCCTGATATTTGTGATTTTTTTCAGTTGTTCATAAACATATTAATGGAAAAAGTGTCATTACACTGTATTCAGCACAAACCAGACTACCATAATATGTGAGGAACATGTATGTACATGTTTGTATTTTTGAAGGAATAACATTTATGCGTGGTTATTGAAAAAACAAAAAACTTAAGTCACTGAAATAAGGCCAAAAAATATATATTAAATCTGTGTTTACAATACTTTAGGGTATTAGAGGTTGTAGACTAGAGTTTTTGCTTCAAAATGAGGTAACAAAAATTGATTTAGTTTTTGTAAGACACATTTTGTCAAGAAACAGTATGCGTGGAGGCTTGAATCACCATGAATAACGCTGTGATTCACACCTGAGAAGACAAAAGATCTGCATAATGACCTTTAATGTCTTGCATAATAATGAGGCCTTTCAGTCAGTTAGGCTGTAAAAAAAACCCTCTGTGATCATGTCTCAAGCTCATCATGGTGTATATCAAACATACAGAAAAAACAGCAATACTGTGAAATATTATTACAATTTAAAATAATGGTATTCTATTATATACATTAAAATATATTGTATTTCTGTGATGCAAAGTGTCTGAACAATTATGTTACCTCTATGGCATTTCATATAGGCTTTTAGCTTAAAAGCATGCACATTTGAAGAAATATTGATGGATTCTCATGTTTATGTCAATTTTCTATACAGAGGAGTAATATTTATTCAATATTTATTGTCATCACTATGAGTGCTGGATTCTGTGTTTTCAATTCATACTTGCAGCCGGAGGGCGCTCTGTGCACCTTTAGTCCAAAAATTCATCTAAAGAAGAACCACCATGTGACTCTCCAGAAACTAACAGAAGCCAGTGCAAGAGGAAGCCGGTATATAAAGCCATCTCTCACCTCTATCCTGTGACAGGTTTCACAGCATTTGGCCCCATCCAATTGCTGCCATGTTTGAGTCGAAACTCTTTCCTTCGGATGATGTCACCGCTGAGTCTCCAACTCAACCCGCCGTTCCAAGGAATGATCCTTCTCCAAATGTCAACGTCATCCAGCCCCCATCCTCCAATAGGGGACGCCGGCTCAAGATCTACACCACGAGGACTCCCCGCGTTGATGATCAAGAAACATTTCTTATTATTATCAATGTTGAAAACAGTTGTGTAGCTTTTTATCAGGATTCCTTGATGAATAGAAAGTTCAAAAGTACAGCATTTATCTGTTTATTTGTGTTAATTAAAGCAAGTGCTATTTTCCTTTTTCTCAACTATGTTTATATTTATGCTGAGATTCAGTTTTGGTCAGTTTCAGCAAGTTTGTAAATGCCTTGATTTTTCTTTATTTTCTCTCCATCTAGTGAAAAATAGTTGTCTGTATACATTATATACACTAAAGATGTGTTAATTATGTATTGTTTATGTAATGTATTCATTTTTTATATTGTAGAATTGTAACCACTGCAAGTATGCAAGTACAATGTAAAACTGTATGTTTATGGTAGAATTGGTAGAATTACGGTAAATGGTTGAAACCACAGCTGCCAGTATTTTACTGTAACATATATTTATGGCACTTTTTTTTTTTACAGTGGTTTCTGTTTCCCAGAACGTTCTCAGAATGTTCCCAGAACAGACTTCCTAACATTCTCTGTTGGTTAGCCAGGAAAGTTCTCTTTACATAAATAGAACGTTCCTGGAACGTTCCCCAAAATCTTTTTGGGGAATGTTTATTAATTATAACTTATTATTCAATAAAGATATTATTCAATAATATCTGAAAATTAAAAAAGTTGAGTAAACTAATTTATTACAGTTTTTTACGATTGCTTACACACTAAAATTAAAAGTAGTACACTATTAGCAAAACCTTACACTCAAGAAGCAAAACGTCAGCCCATATTTGCACAACTATAAGCACATTGTCAACCTCACACTTGTTGCAAAACTCTACACACAGTGATTTGCAAAACACTAAACACACTTAACATGCACTACACACAAAAATCTATCATGAAGTCTCTTCCTTGCAATACCAAAGCACTGACTGTCAAATTACCGCACCGTCCAACCAATTGGTTCAACACAGTCATCAGGTGTGCAAACACTTGTTTGCTTAATTGTAGACACACCAATCAGGTGTATAAGCACTATAAAAAGCAGCAGGTGAGTTCATCGGCCTTAAGCACAATGGAAAGAGTCAGAGTAAGAGTAAGACGAGGAGGAGGACAAGGAGGAGGAGGAAGAGGAATCAACAGAGGAAGAGAAGGAGGCCATGCTGGAGGTAGAGGTGGAGGAAGAGGAAGACAAGATGGTGCTCAAAGAGGACTGAATCTGACAAATAAGATCCGCGCAACACTGGTTGACCATGTTGTCAACCACGGCCTGATGCTGAGGGAGGCTGGGCCGCGAGTACAGCCAAATCTAAGCCGATACACAGTGGCAAGTGTGATAAGAACATTTAGACTGGAAAATAGGTATTGTAAAAATATCATCATATCAAAAACATCTGAATAATATCTGGAACGTTCCCAGATAGGTTAAAAAAATAACAAAAATAACCTTTTTTTTATAGGTTTCAATAAAAAAAAGAACCAAAAGAGAAGAAAAAGACAAATTCAAGCCAAAATAACAGCAAAATATTTACGTTACACACCGAAATGTCAATCCATTGTATATACATGCTATACATCACATATTTTAGTAAATAACTGCAATTTGTTAATTATGATACACTAGAAATATTTTCTTTTTTTTTGTATTATGCATGTTTTTTTCCTATTATTAGGCTATACTTGTGGTGTGATTCTGTATTTAAATATACTTAAAATGTCAATACTAGCCTGGTAATACTATATTATTTGGCAATACTATAAGCTATTCCAAATGTTGTGCTAATAAAGCTATTTGAACTTGAACTTGAGACACTCTCGGGTAATCATTAGATGTAACTAATGCAATGTATGAAAAAGATATCATAGATTTCATAGAAAAATCAAATTGTGTCGATGGTATCAGAGTTGCACAACAGTCTCACGGAAATGCGGTTGCAACTAGAAATAATCCTCCATCCCCAGCTCACACCAACAATCATAATAAAGAGAGTTTTGCCAGCAGTGGAACCTCCATACTTTAAGTTCAGGTCAATCCATGACATGTGGTACACGAGTATGTTCTTGCAGCCAAATCTGGAGCTTCTCACACAGGATGAAACTGATGACTATGGTATTGACCATGATGGCTTAATTTACAAGCTGCATGTAATCCACTTACTGATGATGGCAACCACGGCACTGATCACTATATTTTTGTAAGAGATTTTATTTCAGTTTGCAATAACAGAATGTCTTCTTGAATATATGGCATGTGCACACTCTAAAAAAACACTGTAATTATTATACAACTACATTGCCTTTCTATCTCTGCCTTTAATGTTTTCTTTTAAAAGGGAAAACTTTAGAAAAGGCAGCCTTTGCACCACAAGTTGATATGGAGCACAAAGCACTCAAAGGTTGTTTTAAAGTAATGCATGAGTGTTTGAAGCATAAATGGCCCCATCATGATACAAGATACAAACCACTCCTTCAACTGAGCAAGAGACTTGGATGCACTTACTTTCAGGGACTGCAGGTAGTTTTTATATTAATTTATATTTTAAATCAGTGTATTATTTAATAATATGAATCTAATGCCCTTCTTTTAGGCTAGCTCAAACACAACATACACTAGCAGCCGCATTAATGATGAGCAGTTAGAGATCATAGGGGAGGGGATGTATGACTAGCTACTGACTGAAGTATCAAATGGCTCATTTCCACTGAGCGGTTCGGTTCGGTACAATATTTCCATTGTCAAAAGTTGTGAACGGTACCCTAATTCTGAACCGTACCGTACCACTTTTTTGGGACCCTATCATTGGTGTACCAAGCACAAGCACACATGTTACAGGCTGCACAGGCAGCTGATGAGAGGCAGCAGGACTGGTTAGAGAGGATGGAGGATCGTAGTGACCGACGCTTTGACATGATGCTGGAGGAGGCCCGTGAGGCAAGAGGCTGAAATCACTCGGCAACACATCGGGCAGACTGCAAGCTTCAATCAGGCCTTCCTTGGCACACTCAGTCAGCTGGTGCAGGTGTCTGAACAGCTGCCGTGATCAAGTGCCTCCATCCAGCTACTAGTGCTTCACACACAGCACAGGACTTTACACTTGTTTGACACTCAACACTTTCACTTTTTGTTTGCACAACTTTTTTGTATTGAAGCACTTGTTTGACTTTTTTCAAATGAAATAATTTTTCCATTACCACTCGTCATCACAGGCTTCTTCCCATACCCATTCTACAAACTGATGTCATTCGCTTATCGTTACGGACGTCAGGTGTTAAAGGATTAGTTCACTTTTGAAAACATTCCAGGATTATTCTCCATATAGTGGACTTCACTGGACTCCAAACGGTTAAAGGTCAAAATGTCAGTTTCAGTGCAGCTTCAAAGGGCTTTAAACGATACCAGACGAGTCTTATCTAGAGAAACCATTGCAAATTTTCTAAAAAAAAAAACTATATACGTTTTAACCATAAATGCTCATCTTGAACTAGCTCTCTTCTTCTCTTTGAGCACAACTAAAACTGCAGGTATAAATCTGAATTATAGAATAAAAATGCAGTAATTTGAGAAATTTAAGCAATATTTGAATTGAAGAACAGTGATATAAATAATCATTTCTGTTATTTGATACAGGCTGGTAACCAAACTAGATGGGAGAGTAAGAAAGGCCACGTTCACACAGCAGCAGAATACGGTTGTCAGTCCTGTATTTGAGTCCTTAATACGGTTGCGTTCACACACAGTACGGTTATTTTACGGAGTGACAAGCGCATTCTATAACCGAACTCACACCTGTACATTTTCAGGACTCACAACCGTATATTCGTGCTGTGTGAACGGAACCACACTGGACAACTAGTTGTCTGTCACGTCGTACAGTGTGAGAGAGCCGCTCTGCTAAGGTGTTCTGTGTTTGAATGGATGAACTCACGGTTCAGTTAGTCTCTTGTCATGTCAAAAGTGAGAATACTTTTCAGTTTATGGGTGTCAGCATCTTTAATATTACATTGGTCGCTGTCGTCATGGTTACTAGTAAGAGAATACGGGCTTGACTCTCATTACATGTTCATACAGACAGTGTTCCAGACGCTACTGTAAGTTGCTGTATGAATAGGACATTTCAAGTAAATGCGGTTGTCAATCCCAAAATCTGGTAGTGTGAACGTGGCCAAAGAGGCCACTGATGTAGCTCGAAAGATCCTCCCCGCCCTTCTGGCAGACCTGTCACTTCAGGAACAGAACAGAACCAACAGCCCAAGGTCTTTACACCTTTGAGTTCTTACGTCCAGCACTCTGCCTCATGCACAGACAGATTCAAGTCTTCCAAAGATGCAATCTCTTCTTTTCTCAAGTTGAGCGGGAGGTCTGAAAATAATACCACAGATTCACTCATTTAAAATTGCAATAGCCTATTTAGAGCTGTGCTATTTTTCTGTATTTTGGTGATAGCACTTCAGTCATCTCTAGGGTTGGGTATCGTTTTAATTTTAGCGAGTCTGATTCTGCATATCGAATCCGGTTCTTATCGGTTCCGATTCCAGTATTTCTTATGGAGAGAAAAAAAGAGCAAATACTGAAATAATAATGTTTTTACTTTTTATTCTTGCCACATTTAGGCTATATCCAGTAGGCTGCAACTAGTATCTAAAAATAAATAACACTTTCAATAAGTAAATATTGGAAGTGATTACAAACTATTTAGGTATAAATAGTTAAAAAATAAAACATAAAATATATAACAGGCAGTTGCTATTGCAGGCAGTAACTTAAAATGCAAATTCAGTAATATTGAATACATTAGTGCTCCACTAGGTGGCAATAACTGACTGTTTAAAAATGAATTAGTCATTTAAAACGGTGGATCCATTAAAGGCATGGTTTGAATGGGCATGATGTCTCTGACCATACTATAAGTAGAAGCGTAGACCATGAGCCTTTACTTATTTAGTTTTGTGCTTTTACATTTCTGGATTCTCAATCCAGTTTAATCATGGAAACTGTGTAATCAAATGGATACAGTTAAAAGTTTTTAAACAATGCAATTGTTACAAGCTTTAGGCATTAACCATATCTTTCACTACAACAACATCTTTATAACACTGTGTCTACACCAGACGCGACTTTTATCAGGTCGCATCGCGCCGCGACAGCAACAGCTAAAAGCTGTCTACACTGAACACGACAAAGCACCTGCACTATGTCAGAAATAGAACTGGGAATTTGTTTATGAAAATTTGAGATGTCAGGAATTTGTTGTGGCACATTCAGTCTAGACATTATCACCGATTATAATGGGTTCTATTGTCATGGCGTAAGTGTTGTTTTTAAGAGCTTTTTGTGCTTGCAGGTGCTTCTGGTGTGAGACGATGGAGTTGCATCACTGATCAATATACACGTATGTTAAATTTAAATGCTAAACTTGTAAAATTCTTCATTTTATAGATTAATAAAGATATTCTCCATGATAAAGCCACTGTATTGCAGCTGTTGAGAGGACAATTCTGGAGACACTAAATGAGCTGGACATGAAGATCAATCACCTGACTTCAGCGGTCCAGTCACTTGTAGGGAACTGCCATCTCAATGCTGGTGGTGGACAGTGAGGATGATGTCTTTCCTCTCACATCCATGGAAGAACTGGACAATCTGGAAAGAAAGTTATCTGAAAGAGGGATGATGCAAAAGATGGTAAGAATCATTGACACAGGTTTAATAATTGTAGTGAAGTCACCATGTGTGTTTTGCTTGTAATGTTTTGATATTATGTTTTATTTTTCAGGTGAACAGATTGTCCTCCAGTGGAGGACACGCAAAGTAAAAAACAATATGGAGGATCTTTTCTATAGGTAATATTTAACTGCAAGTCTGTTGTCAATTATTACTCTTTTAAATTTAAAGAACATTTTGTTAGAACTTTTATTTATTATTATTATTACAGGACATTGTGATCGTCTCAAACCAATTGGCGGTTGTGAACTTTCACACCTTTCATTTGTATTTGCCAATAAAATAATATTTAATATTTGACTCAGGCTATCTAATGACTAATTTAAGCAGTCACACACAAATGATTATATCTGAAACTGATTATATAAAATAGCGAAGTTTAAAGTTTATATGACTGAAAAAAATAATGCAGCGTTTCAGCACAAAATGAACAGCGACCAATCAATCTATAGAAATCATAGACGTGGCTTAATTTACCGACAAGTCATTATTAGTATGGTGTTAACTAGGTTTGGTTTGTTAATAAAGTATGTACAGAAAAGCAGTTGAGCCCAGAATATGAATGCAACACATTTAATTAAGCATTTTCCTCCCGATAATGAAAACGCTTAATATTAAAAGGCCAAACTTAGTAAACACTTTACTAATAAAACATGTACAGAAAAATTGGTGTGTGCAGAATTTGATCTTTCAATTTCACTTTAGGCTACATTAGCTTACGAGCTTTTTCCTTATAACAGGTTAAGGAAAACACTTGATGTGAATTTAAATGTTTTGCATTCATATTCTGGGCTCAACTGCTTTTCTGAACATAGTATATTTTATTAATATCAATGTCTTAGTACATTAAGCGTTTTACACATTAAGTGTTAAATTATGTCCCATACCTGGGCTATATTAAATCCTGAAACGCTGATTGACATCAAAACAGGTGGCGAACATTAACCGCACATCATTTGTGTATATTAATTCTATTTTATTAACATTAGCATTCCCAGACAGCAACTTGGCCCTCGGGATCTGCGGGATTATATATGAACAAAAAGACCTAAATA
Organism: Chanodichthys erythropterus; assembly: GCF_024489055.1. Classification (NCBI taxonomy): domain Eukaryota; kingdom Metazoa; phylum Chordata; class Actinopteri; order Cypriniformes; family Xenocyprididae; genus Chanodichthys; species Chanodichthys erythropterus. The sequence goes on along the minus strand of NC_090223.1, from coordinate 67,130,936 downwards.
ATGTCTTGTTATTCTGCCAAGTAAATGCGTCATTTTTGTTGGTTTTGTAACTGTAAATCATTCTCTTCAACTGCTATTGAAGGAAGAAACGTGAATACGTGAATTAAAAACAGAGGAGCAGATGCTTCAGCAGATTGCTGTCCTCAGTGCTCAAAATGCAACAAACAATCACCCTCTTTCTATAAAGACAAGCAGTTCAGAGCCATCAGCTGATTATCACAATCATCAATTAGCACCAATAACAATCAATTATCACAAGTGTCACAGCAATAGAGTCTGAAAGGCAATGAACATAGCACAAACTATTTTTAATCTCTATAATAAAAATGTATAATTCAGATTTTGATCTCCATATCCATTTACATATATTATATATATATTCCAAGGGGTTTTTTCCCTCCTAGGACTTTTTTCCCCAGTGTTAGCACGCTGGTTTTTTTCCACCCCTGGGAGTCAGCCGACATTGGCTTAATGTAGCACCATCTTGTATGTTACATATTACCACGCTCATTTTTAACCATTTCCCTTTTTTCTGTGCTTCTAATATGTAAAGCTACTTTGAAACAATTACCAATTGTAAAAGCGCTATATAAATAAATTTGACTTGACATGAAATATTTGAATACAAGAATATAAAATGATTGAATTTTTAGTCATGAAAATGTGTGTGAAATATTTTGAATTGAAATACTCATAGCTTGAATACATACAACCATGTTGAATTTCAGCCCTAAAAAAATACAATGCATCTAAATGCAAACACAGTTAATGTAAGGAATTTTTTCCAACATGATTCACAAGCCACTAGTGAGGACATTTAACTGGTCCTCACCTGTTTTATCTCAGCCATATCATGTTTATATGTGTGACTGTGTGTGTGTGGATGTAAGGAATTCAAGCTGAGATCAGGTGGATGGTCACTTGGGGTTTCTTTACTGTATCTGGGAAACTGCACCAAATGTCTTATCAGAATACAGCGCATCAATGTCGCATTTAACGTCTGCAGGACGAGCTACGAGACTCTGATTATAACAATTTCTCACAATGATGGTGAACATATAGTGGGAAAAATTCTAAATAAAGCATACATCCAAGAAAATAAAACATAAAACACCAATACAGACCATTCACATTAATACAGTGAAAATATAAACTCAAGTAACCATCATTTTACTTATTTTATATAAATGAAATAAGGAGAGAAGAACGCAGCCCTAAAATGGCGCAGTTACACAGCAGAGAGCACGTGCGATCTTAGAGCACACATGTGCTAATAGCTAACACTCAGCTGGGGCTAATATTTTAACACAGAACACGATAAAACTCAAATAAAACACATACCTGAGAAAACATACAGCGCATCAACGTCACATTATAAGTCTTAAATGAAATAAACATAAGTTTGGAGATTACAATCAGGCCAATTAACACACTCTTCATCGTATAGTCACAAATAACACATATTTGACTCGATTAACACAACCAGGAGTTGACAGACAAAATAAGTAACCTTCTGTGTGGTTTATAGTTCAAACTTGTGCTTGAAAGTGATCCAGACTTAATTATTAAGACGGAGCAAATATTGGTGCGACTTACCAGCAGGACTCTGATTATAGAGCTCCGCCCCGCAATATCATGTGCACAATTGCGAGTGACGCAACAGCCAATGGAGAGTTTCCCAATTTATGCTGAATTTAACAATAATATTTTTAAACTCCGTTACACACACACACACACACACACACATTATATATATATATATATATATATATATATATATATATATATATATATATATATATATATATATATATATACGAAATACAGATTAAATATTTGATGTAGCAGTGATATTACTGTGAATTTCATGTTTTTCAATTTGTTTTTGTGATGTTGCTGTTTTTTAAATTGACTTAATTTTAAAGGTGCCCTAGAACGTGTTTTCAAAAGATGTAATATAAGTCTAAGGTGTCCCCTGAATGTGTCTGTGAAGTTTCAGCTCAAAATACCCCATGGATTATTCATTTTTTTATTCAACTGCCTATTTTGGGGGCATCATTAACTATGCACCAATTCAGGTGCACCCCTTTAAATGCTCACGCTCCCAAGCTCGCGACTCTATAATACATTGCATTTACAAAGTTTACACAGCTAATATAACCCTCAAAATGGATCTTTACAAAGTGCTTGTCATGCAGCATGTCTAATCGCGTAAGTATAGTATTTATTTGCATGTTTACATTTGATTCTGAATGAATTTGAGGCTGTGATCCGTGGCTAACGGCTAATGCTACACTGTTGGAGAGATTTATAAAGAATGAAGTTGTGTTTATGAATTACACAGACAAGACTGCAAGTGTTTAAAAATGAAAATAGCGACGGCTCTTGTCTCCGTGAATACAGTAAGAAACGATGGTAACTTTAACCACATTTAACAGTACATTAGCAACATGCTAACGAAACATTTAGAAAGACAATTCACAAATATCACTAAAAATATCATGTTATCATGGATCATGTCAGTTATTATTGCTCCATCTGCCATTTTTCGCTGTTGTTCTTGCTTGCTTACCTAGTCTGATGATTCAGCTGTGCACAGATCCAGACGTTAATACTGGCTGCTCTTGTGTAATTCCTTGAACATGGGCTGGCATATGCAAATATTGGGGGCGTACATATTAATGATCCCGACTGTTACGTAACAGTCGGGGTTATGTTGAGATTCGCCTGTTCTTTGGAGGTCTTTTAAACAAATTAGATTTATATAAGGAGGAGGAAACAATGGAGTTTGAGACTCACTGTATGTCATTTCCATGCACTGACTCTTGTTATTCAAGATAAATTCAATTTTCAATTCAAGGGCACCTTTAAGTAAATATGTTTTAATGTCTTAAGATGTGATTTTGTTGTATTCAGTGTTACTATAAGCAATCACAGTGTTAGTATTTTAAAGTATTAACTGTCCATGCATTGCACTTTAAAAATAATCTGTTGAGGCTCTTGTTAGTGAATAGAATATATTTTTTGGAATATATTTTTTCTTTCTATCTGTCAAAATAGTACAAGATTATCCTACAATATATGTCGCATCAAATAAGGGTTAGCACAAAAAGTAATCTAAATGTAATCCAAAAGTAGTCAGATTACGTTACCAAAAATGTTAGAGATTGCATTACTGATTACAAATTTTGTCATGTAAGTAATCTTCATGTGAGGGTGTGGGAGAGAAACTCTGTGCATGTAAAGAAAGGACACGTGCCTCAACCCTGTCTTCAGTCAGGAGATTCACAGTGCAATATGCAGGTTATCTTCTTAGGTGAGATAAGGTAGGTATGAAAATCCGTCCTTACAATATCATGATTTTTGCACAAAAAGGCGAGTTCAAGGGCTAAAGGTCAGAGTGCCAACAAACATTGCAACCAATCATAAACTAAAGTTTGAAGTTGTTTCCTTATTTGGAAGAAGGAAGGTATTTATTAGATCAGTTGTCATGACAGTGACGAAAATGAATAGGTTACAAGAAAGTTATAAAATGCTTGGAGTCTTCTGCTCTTGGCTTCTTCTTGTTCAGGTCATTCTGAAAGGAACAAGATCCTAGTTTGTGCAAAAACTTGGTAATAAATCTTATTGCTAGTGAAATGTAATCTCACTTTACAAATAAATCTAGTAACAACAGATTTTATTTACACTTATTACAGCAACAGCATTGTGACTTCTCTTACAGTTAGATGTGAGAATTGCTCTCTCTTCCACCCATTCACTCTCTCTCTGGACTTCATGTGATATTCTTTGATGGTCTCATCATGTTTGTATTTTCTCTTAAAAGTCATTGTCCATTACTTTGCAGAAGAGCCATGGTGATCTACACAGTAACGACACACACTGGACAGAGGCTTTTGGCGGGCACCAAGAGCCTTATCTCTATCCAGCTGCGTGGTACTGATGCCGAGAGTGAGGAACAGAATCTACATCGCTTTCAGGGTTTTTGTCAAGGATCGGTAAGTGCAACCAGTTAAACCAACAGTAAGGAGTTTTGGTCCAAAAACAATCAGTCAGAATGCTTACATTTGAAAAAAAAAAAGGTTTTGTTTTATAATGATAAAATAATTCATTTTTTATTTATCTTAAAATATATTCCCATATGTCTGTGCAGGTGCGTGCATTTAAGATAAATTGCAAGGCGCCCCTGGGAGAGCTCATATCTGTCAAGCTCTACTCCAAGCCGTTTATGGGTCTTCTTTACGACCAGTGGTTCTGCGATAAGATCTTAGTCAACACGCCCGAAGGTGACGAGATTTTGTTTCCGTGCTACTCCTGGCTTGGCCGTAACGAGAGTCTTGTCTTAAGACCTGCTAAAGGTAGGCACTCCCATTACGGGTCATGGCCAAAATTCACATTTATCAGTGTACTTTAAAGTTCAGTGGTGATGTCTTGCAAATGTACTGCACGCACAAAAGTCACACTTACATTTAAATACATTTGAAGACTCCATTTTGATTAATGAGTAAAAATTTGTTTTCTCTACCAAGATGAAAACCACCATTTTCTGTTTCAAACTTTCACATAGCATCCTTAGGATATAATAACATTAAAAATTCAAATACAAGTTTTGATTTTCAAAGATTTATTATACGCTGCAAAAAATGCTGTTCTTACTTAGAGTTTTTGTCTTGTTTCTAGTCAAAATATCTTAAAGTTCTTAAATCAAGAAGCATTTTCTTGACAAGTAAAAATTATTTCTTTCTGAAAAGAAGAAAATAAGTCAGAATTAAGTGAGTGTTTCCTTAAAACAAGCAAAATAATCTGCCAGTGGGGTAAGCAAAATAATCTTATTTCAAACCAAAAATAAGATTGTTTTACTGACCCCACTGGCAGATTATTTTGCTTTTTTTAAGGAAAAACTCTTGACTTATTTTTCCTAAAAACAAGAAAATAATTTTTACTTGTCAAGAAAATGCTTCTTGATCTAAGAATTTTTAGACTGGAAACAAGACAAAAATTCTAAGTAAGAACAGCATTTTTTGCAGTGTAAAAACTTATTTTTTTCCCCAAAATGCAATAAATCCATGACACATTTTTTCCCCAACTAAATGCATTTAATCCATTGAATCAATATAAAGCTTATGTTTAATATTGGAACTTAAGGGTCAATTTTTTGAAATTGAGATTTATGCATCATCTGAAAGCTGAATAACTAAGCTTTCCATTGATGTATGGTTTGTTAGGATAATGTTTGGTCGAGATACAACTATTTGAAAATCTGGAATCTGAGAGTGCAAAAAAACAAAAAATTAGAAAATCGCCTTTAAAGACCTGAAGGCATTTTTAGAGTTTTTACACAAGTAAAGGCTCATAACTTTAAAAAAATATAGCAAGGAGCGTCAAAATTAGGTATTGTTTGATAGAACACTTTTTAAATAAAATAAATTACATTACAATTGGACATTCTCATGTTGAGAAACTGCTGATAAAAACAAGCATATGTATATTATTAATGTTTTCATTGTTGGGTGGCACCGGTGGGCGGTACACTCCAGGTGTATAGAGACTACTCAGCACTAAGAGTTGATCAAAATGGTTCACAACACTAGTTTTCGCCTGTGTGCTGTTTTCGTTGTAAACTCAATTTGTGCAGACTCAAGTCTAATGATCATTAGATGATGAAAATAACGCAGCATGTTGGAGGCTTGATCTGAATGTGTTCGGTATGCAAAAATAATTATTGTGCATTAAAATTGGTTTCAGTTACTATTGGCTCCTAAAGCGAGCGGGAGTCTTATAATAATCTAGTCTAATAATGCATTACTTACAAAAATACATTTTTGATATATTTACGGTAGAAAATTTAAAAAATATCTTCATGGAACATGATCATTACTTAATATCCTAATGAATTTTGACATAAAAGAAAAATCATACAGTGTATTGGTGGCTATTGCTACAAATATATATGGTTTTGTGGTCCAGGGTCATATATATGACAGCCTCTGAACTTTGCAAACACTAATCTTATATTCAGCCATTTGACTAAAAACACATTCAGTCGTCACTCCCATGATGTTTATGATTTAGAATGTATGTAAAACTGACATCTTAAAGATGTCTATCAGATGTTTGTAAACAACAGATGCTTTCCAGATGAAGTGATCTTTAACAGACGTCTTGCAGACATACGTGTGCTATCTGGGTTATTTGTCATTACAAATTGGTTAATTTAATTACAATTACAAATTGAATGGCCATTACTGTCTACAGTGCATGGAATGGTGCGCTGTGATTGGTTGAGCGGATTTATAGCATTTTGGCGAGAAAGGAGACTGCCGTTTGTTGCATTTTGTAAAAATAGAGGGTATGCATCGACGTCACTTTCCCGCCAGAACGCGCTCCCTCAGCTGGACTGAGTGGCAAAAGAACCTGCTGCATGACTGGATTTAATAGGGGAAACTGCGAAAACACGAGTAAAACTAACAAATTACACTAAAGGTTCGGCTCGAAAGTGTTCCTTATGACATAATCCATGGATATTGAAATGTAGCCAGGAGTCGTGTTTCCTGACATTTGTATGTGCCTGATTTCAACGCCGGGGAAATACATAAAGCAAATCTGCCTGTGAATATTTTATATCTACAATATAGGTAGGTTTAAATCTGCATAATCACTTATATCAATGTTATATTGTCATATTGTCCAGCCCTAAAACTTGTGTAGTTTTTGTCAGCGTTTATTCAAAAACACCCAATTATGCAGAATGATGGAAAATATTTAATTGATGAGTTGCCAACACAATACAATATATATAAACGGTATGATTTTACTTCAAAATCCAACAATTTGACACAAAATGATAACTGCATATACATGCACCAACACACACCCCCCCCAAAAAAAAATCACATGCATGACAAGTCATCATCCTATGTTTGTAATAATATATACGAAATACTGTACATTTTTTCTAAAACATTTTTGTTTGCAAACCTAAGCAAAGCTTTTAGATTGTGAATGAATGTTTCCATTCCAGCTTCACTCGTGTTCCAGGACATCAACCCAATAGTCCAAAGACAAAGGACGAGGCAGCGAGAAGAGCAACAAAAGTTATTTAGGTTTGTGGGCAGCACACCAATGAAAATGTCTGTGTTATAGTAAAATATAGTTCTAGTTTTCCATTCCCAGGTGGCGAGTGTATGCTGAGGGCACACCCCAAGTGATCGATTACGACACTGCCCTTGCTCTGCCAGCTGAAGTCCAGTTCTCTTTCACAAAGGAAACCGAGTTTTACTCCAGTGGTGGAATGCAGTAAGTGACCAAGTCATTTTTAACCCTCCTGTAGTCTTCATCTCTTTTCAGTGTTCAATATTGGGTTTTTAGAAAGAAATTAGGGAAACAACTGAACAGGTGTTGACTCTATTGTTTCCACACGAGAACCTGCTAAGGGTGGACTACTTTCTTTTAAAGTCTGACACCACCTGGTGGTGGGAGACTGTAATATTATACACTTAGGGTTAACCCTAACTCTGGTTAGTTGGACTTTTAGGGGTGGTTTCCCGGACAGGGTTTAAATTAAGCCAGGATAGGCCTTAATCTAGAATAGTTAATCGTGTTAATCAAAAAGACTGCAATCCAAAAAAAAAAAAAAAAAACCCTTTACTAAATAAGACACAGTTCTTTTAAAAGCAAGCAAAATACATCAGCTGTGGAAAAAAAAGTAATGCCTGGAAATCTGTTTGTAATGAATTCTATTTAAATAGATGAATAATCATATGACTATTAATGCTTTTGTATTGTTCTTTACATAGCAACAAACTAAACATAACTATTTACACATGTAATAATCAGAGTTGGCAGACTAGAAATGATACTGGTTTGATCCAGAGCACTGTTGATTCATATATAATATATTAGTCTGCAACTTCTATTATAGAGTTACGAGCTTGGGGGCAGTGGAAACTCTGTTCATGTATACCTCTCCTGGTCACTTCATGTATTTTTGGATAGCTATCCAATCATGAAACGAACGAAAGAGAGGGTTTTTCTTTTCATGTTACAGATGAAACTGGACAAAATTAATCTGGTTGTTGGAGCCACAAATGCAAATTTTACTCCTCCTAAAATGGTAATAATGAAACGTGCGAGAGCGCTCCTAGTACTCAGATATGACAGCACTACTGCAGCACGCATGGTCGCAGAGGAGAGCATCTCTTCAGCAAGCCAACACTCAAACTGCCACAAATTAAACTGAAAAAACCTGGAGCTCAACACACAGTCTCCATTAAAAGTAGTGACACTAAATGGTGTTACCAGTGCTGATGCTGCTCTCTCACACTGAGACTCTTTCAGCTAGATATCATCACATAGAGACTGTGTCTGCTATTTAGTAAATACAAAAACAACAAACAAAACAAATGAAAAACAGATATAACACAGATGAACAAACGATAAAGCTCAGGTTGCTGAATATTAGATCCCTTTCTTCAAAATAACTTATTGTAAATGATATGATCACAGATTATAAACTAGATGTGCTGTGTTTGACAGAAGCCTTGCTAAAACCAGATGATTACATTACTTGAAACAAGTCCACCCCTCAAGATTACTGTTATACAGGTGCTGGTCATATAATTAGAATATCATCAAAAAGTTGATTAATTTCACTAATTCCATTCAAAAAGTGAAACTTGTATATTATATTCATTCATTACACACAGACTGATATATTCCAAATGTTTATTTCTTTTAATTTTGATGATTATAACTGACAACTAAGGAAAATCCCAAATTCAGTATCTCAGAAAATTAGAATATTGTGAAAAGGTTCAATATTGAAGACACCTGGTGCCACACTCTAATCAGCTAATTAACTCAAAACACCTGCAAAGGCCTTTAAATGGTCTCTCAGTCTAGTTCTGTAGGCTACACAATCATGGGGAAGACTGCTGACTTGACAGTTGTCCAAAAGATGACCATTGACACCTTGCACAAGGAGGGCAAGACACAAAAGGTCATTGCAAAAGAGGCTGGCTGTTCACAGAGCTCTGTGTCCAAGCACATTAATAGAGAGGCGAAAGGGAAGGAATAGATGTGGTAGAAAAAAAGTGTACAAGATATAGGGATAACCACACCCTGGAGAGGATTGTGAAACAAAACCCATTCAAAAATGTGGGGGAGATTCACAAAGAGTGGACTGCAGCTGGAGTCAGTGCTTCAAGAACCACTACGCACAGACGTATGCAAGACATGGGTTTCAGCTGTCGCATTCCTTGTGTCAAGCCACTCTTGAACAACAGACAGCGTTGAAAGCGTCTCGCCTGGGCTAAAGACAAAAAGGACTGGACTGCTGCTGGTCCAAAGTTATGTTCTCTGATGAAAGTAAATTTTGCATTTCCTTTGGAAATCAGGGTCCCAGAGTCTGGAGGAAGAGAGGAGAGGCACACAATCCACGTTGCTTGAGGTCCAGTGTAAAGTTTCCACAGTCAGTGATGGTTTGGGGTGCCATGTCATCTCCACTGTGTTTTCTGAGGTCCAAGGTCAACGCAGCCGTATACCAGAAAGTTTTAAAGCACTTCATCAGGGCTCTCAAGTTTTTAACTGAGTTCAGAGTGAGATTTCGGGGGTTTGGGTGGGGACGGGGGTCTGATATGAAAAAATATTTAATTCAGCATTTTAGTGTGTATGTGAGTGAGTGAGTCAGAGAGAGAGAGGAGAGAGAGATAATGGTTAGTGTTGTTTATCGTAGGTGTTGGTAGCAGGTTTTGAGGCCTTCAGCACAAGGGTTGGTGGCTCCCATTTGAAACATGGTTCCAAGGCCAGCCATTTTCAGTCATGATGGATGACAGAGTTCCATCTAGGGCCAAGCTCCAGGTGCCATGTTTTTGTGTGTGAGAAAATGATGTAGAAAGTGAGTGAGAGTAAGTGAGTGAAAGAGTGTGTGTATGTGTGAGTGAGTGAGTGAGTGAGTGAGAGAGTGTGTGAGTGTCAGAGAGAGAGAGATTTTGCAAGAGATAGCTCTTAAAAGAGCAGTTGGGTTAATGTCTTGTAGAAGTCTATATGAAGGAGTAGTGTGGGATCTGAAGTAACTGCAAGGTAGAAAAAGAAATGCTGAATTACAATTTTTGCATATTAAATAAAAGGAATTAACAGCATAAATAACAAGGACTAAACATAAATAAATGCTTGTGCTTTAGCTACAGATTAGCACAGTAGAATAACAGTAACTATGGTAAAAGCATAGTAAGCATTGCCATTATTGAGCTAAAACTACAAAATAGTAATAGAAGTACAGTGGTGGTAAGTACTTATATTATTCCCACAATATGAACATAAACTGATCGAAGCTAGCTAACGAGTTTAATCACCCTAGCTAATGATATATAGTGAGACATAGTGCAGATAAAATCCATTATGGAGTCGATCTGATAAATAACATATAATGGACTTATATGGAACATTATAAAAGGACATTAGAACAGCATATGACAGACTACTTACCGAGATGTGGCACATGTAACTGCTGTTTAATATCGCAATGCTTTCCAATCGAGAGTTGGGTTACGCTTATTCAATGCGAACAAGAAATCGTACTATACAGTACGATTTAACCAGTGTGAATTAGTATGAATTCACCTTGACAAGGTTGTTTTGAATGCAATGAATAAATCGTACAAGTTCATACGATTTAGCCACTTGGTTAATTCGTACGAATTAGTACGAATTCGCCGTGAGATAGGGTTGGTACGTTACGTTCTGCACAATAACTTTACTAGTGTTTTTTCACGCTCGCTGCTTGAGCTTAAGATGCTTTTGTTCTTTAGGCCTATATTTTTTGTTTACACATATTGTTATGTTTTAAACTGAATGAAAACCTTAAGATAAAACGTAAGGTTCTTGTGAATATTACATATTCATAAGTTTGTTCAGAAATGGTGACGACAACTTGAATAAAAAAATAAAATAAAAAACGTCTCTCTCATTTTCTCAAAATAACGTCATTTAAATACACGAATATTCATTTTTTATTAGCCCAAATATTCGAATACAATATTTTGGAAAAATGCCCATCCCTACTAGCTAGGCTAGTTCACGTATCGTACTCTGGTCAAACTGTTAACTAACCTACCAGCTGCCTGGACACAAACATTCCCCAACAATTTGATGAGATGACTGTACTCATAGGATATGGTCCCACCTCGATCACGATCTGATCAATGTGACTGACAGATGTCCTCTTCTGTAGCTAACTACTACAGTGAGCATCTGAATCAGTGAGCAAGCCCGTGAATCACAGAATGTGTAGTTGGAATCAGAACGTAAACGTTGTTGTGGCGGAAATATCTAAATCTTACCCGGATACAGCAATTATATTTTCTGATTGGCTGTTCGGTAGCTATATTTTTTATTAGATTAACTGGTGCGTGGCAGAGGGCCTTCTACTCTATGGGGAACTCGCTTGATTCCTCTAAAAGCCGCGCAACTTGTTGTGCGTTATCCTGGAGATTTCTCTGCGTGAGAAATACAAGGTGTGGTGTGCGAGTGTGTGAACAGGTTGAAATGCGTGTGTCTCATGCCCAATGCGTGAGACTTGAGAGCCCTGCTTCATGCTGCTGACCAACTTTATGGAGATGCAGATTTCATTTTCCAACAGGACTTGGCACCTGCACACAGTGCCAAAGCTACCAGTACCTGGTTTAAGGACCATGGTATCCCTGTTCTTGATTGGTCAGCAAACTCGCCTGACCTTGAAGAGGAAGATGCGATATGCCAGACCCGACAATGCAGAAGAGCTGAAGCCACTATCAGAGCAACCTGGGCTCTCATAACACCTGAGCAGTGCCAGACTGATCGAGCCTTAAAACTGTTGGATCTGTTTATTTTTTGACCCTCTTAGAAGAAAACAAATACAACCCTAGGCATTTATTTAATACAGTGTCTAAATTAAAGAAAAATGAAGCTTCAACTTTAGACGTTTCCAAACAGCACAGCAGTAATGACTTAATGAACTTCCCCAACTATATGCCATTCTGATGCTTTTTTGCCAGCGTTTTGGTAATATTTTTGAATGATGTAAGTTTTTTTTTTTAAACAGTTATGCTTGCCTTCATACCTCATACACCAACAATGAAAAAAAACGCCCAATTTTCTGGATGCAACGGGGATAGTGGATAAGAAAATGGTGCTTTGGTAAAAGGTTTTTCTGAGGAACTTCTTAAACAGTGTGTGGTGATCCACAATTAAATGTTTTAAATATACAGATAAACCTTGAGATAACATGGGTGAGAATATAATGTTTATTATTTGAAGTAGTAGTAGTAGTAGGCCTGTTGTTTCTCTCCATGAAACCATAATCAAAACTTTCTATTCTTGAATTTATTTCTGCTGATGTAACATGTTTTTCCTTCAAATACAGAAATAATAATTTAAATTCGTACTGGCCCACTTCTCCTAACACATCATGCATCACATCAACTGAGAAGTTCTCTGTTGTGTGAAAATACTCCAATGAATGTAATATGCATGACCTTTTCACACCAAAAACATATGGAAGGGATGGATAAAAAAAAAAAAAGAGGCAATACAAAAAAAAAACACATGATCTGTGTATATTCAGTGTATTTTTAGTGGAAGTAGATGGCATGTCTTATAAAAGATAGTAATAATAATTTAATATCTAATATAATAGTAACTACAAAGATGCTGCTACCAACTACAGCTAGGATAAATCATAGGTTGTATACGAAGGTTAGTTCCACTATTAAATTTGTTGTCCCTGTGTATTCTGTGTGTGTAGGTTCGCTGCTCTGAAGTTAACTGGATTAGCTGACAGCAGAAGATCGTGGAAAAGCATCAGCCAACTGGCCATGATCCTTTTTGAAAACAGAAACAAAACCTTTGGTATTCATCTTGAAAGAATGGAATGTTCAAAATCACTGCATTACAAATTAAGTACTGTCTGTGCTGTAGCAAATGTGACATAACATGCTTTGCAGAATACATTCAGAAGCACTGGGATGAGGACGAGTTCTTTGGCTACCAGTTTCTGAATGGCCTCAACCCCATGATGATCCAGCGCTGCTCAAAGCTGCCCGAGAATTTCCCCGTCACAGACGACATGGTCAAAGACTCCCTAAGAGGGAGCAGCTTGGAGCAGGAGATGAAGGTACACTACTTGCTACTGGCATGACTTGGAATTACTGGGTCTTGTTTGCATTGGTTTTGTCTAATTTTCTGTGTTTCCTCATTATTTGGTATGATCTACCCCCACACCCAGAAAGGGAACATCTTCCTGTCTGACTATAAGATGTTGGATGAGCTGGTGGGAAACGTAGTCAATGGCAGGCAGCAGTACCTCACGGCTCCCCTGGTCCTGCTGTACTGCGACCCCCATGGCATGATGCTGCCCATTGCCATACAGGTGAATATCTTGAACCTGAAGTGCAGCAATCTACGCAAGTTTATTTTTTTAAAGATGTCAATGTCTTCATGGAGTACTTATGACAGATACCTTGGAAATCCTTTTTCTGGAAAGAGAGAAAAATCATAACCCAGATTCCCTCAGAAATCGTTTTCACCATTTTCATGCATGTTCAAATTCAATCTGGACAGTTAAAGCAAAAACCCAGCAAAGAGAATCCCATCTTCCTCCCAACGGATTCAAAGGCAGACTGGAAACTGGCCAAGATCTTTGTTCGAAATGCAGAGTTTGCTGTTCACGAGGTCGACTTTCACCTGCTGAGAACTCACCTGCTGGCAGAGGTGTTCACCGTGGCGACGTTGCGCAATCTTCCCTCTCCACACCCTCTCTACAAGGTACTGAGTCTGTCACACATGAGTTGGTTTGATGTGTAAACGGTGAGGACTTTTAGCAAAACAGGCATGTTCCGGATAAGTTGAATAATGTTTCTTTTATACTGTTTGACAGCAGGGTAGGTTTTCAGTTGTAGTCTGTGGTCGCAGTTGTCTTACTAATGTCTTACTCAAACCCATTCACCTTCCTGTAACTTTTCTCAAAAAAATGGAATCATTCTGTAATTCATGTAAAAATAACTTGAAGGAATGGAATGTAGGGAGTCACCTACAAAAAAGAAGGCTTGGAGGTACAGGTACACACACACACACGTGCAATAACGCAAGCACTAACACACAAGGAATTAAAAATTATCATTCAGTCATATTTTTATCTTGAAAGAATGTGGTGAATGCAGATCTCTTACTTACTTTTCCTTCCGTAGCTCCTCTTTCCTCATATCCGATACACGCTCCAGATCAACATCATGGCCCGGAATCAGCTGATATCCAAGAATGGGGCCATTACCATGGTATGCATATGGCACGGTTAAAGAGGTTCAATTATAATCCAATACACTTTTTTCCCCCTCATGATCCTATGTACCTGCTGTCACGTTAGTTTCTGTTTTCATGGACTTTCACTTTGTTTTCAGTCATCACGTGTCTTGGTTATTCCCGCCACTCATTTGTCTCCTAGGCTACCGTATTCATTAGTTCATTTGGTTCAGCTGTGTTCACCCCATTATCTGTTGTATTTAAGTCTCTCCTCTTCAGTTGTCAGTTGTCCGTTCTTGTACTTTGTTAATGTGTGTTACTCCCTGTTCCTGTTGTGAGATATTTTTATTAAAACTACGTTTGAACCTGATTCCTCGTTGTCCTCATCTGCCTGAGCACACAGCGTTACACCTGCAAACATATCTTGTGAGATTGGTTATAAAAAATTAAAATAAATAAATAAAATGTGATGACTGACCAAAAATTATAATTTTTTTATTTAACTTTTGGGTAAATTATTTTGGGGTTTGTGGTGCCAGAACTTTGTTTATAGCCCTTAACCTAACTTTATGTCATGTGTCTTTTCTCCATTAACTCTTAGTATGCAGGAATAGGTGGAGAGTCATTGGCTAAGTTGCTGAAGCGTGCTACTGCCTCCCTGACCTATAGCGCCCTCTGTCTTCCAGATAACATCTCTGAGAGAGGTCTGGAGAATGTACCCCACTACTACTACAGAGATGATGGGATGAAACTGTGGAACATCATCAACAAGTATGACTACCAGAGGAGTTAATCTAGTGTGTTTTTAATAGGCTTTATGTTCTACTCTCCAACTATGTGTATGTGAGTTCAGCCCTAAAAACTGGATGTCTAATGTAACAAATACATCCTGGTGCACTTTCTGATTCAAATACAGTGTCAGTTATACAGGTTCATGGGTTTAATAGTCAGTAAGCACATGCTGTACTGTTGCAAGTCGCTTTGAATAAATTCCAGCTTAAGAAATAAATGCAAAGCAAATCTAAAAAAAGTAAAGCTGTAAATATGTAAACCTGGAAAACATCTGACTGTGTTGCTTACAGGTTTGTTGCGGCTTTCTTGTCACACTACTATCAATGTGATGCACACGTGCAGAAGGACACAGAGCTGCAGGACTGGATCAGTGAGATATTCACCAATGGCTTCCTGGGAAGAGAAGGCTCAGGTCTGTTACCAGTCTATTATCAGGGCTGTTGCAGTTGAAGATAAAATGTGTCTAGACAGGGGGTGGTGAACCTTTTCAGCATGATGAGCCAAAAAAAAAAAAAAAACCTTCATTAGGGTATCTCTCAATTGGCACAATCTTCCAAAACTCCACAGTTCCTTCCCTCTGAACACTTTAAAGTCTGTCATCCTCTGAAAGTTCAATCATTTAAAGCTGAGATGTGGCTTCATCTTCCACTAAAGGGTCTTATAAACAATCTGATTCAGCTAATGAATTGGTTAATGAGAAATGCAATATGCGGTCTTTTTTTGCGTAGGCTGGAGAATCTGTCCTCAAAACTCTGTTCAAGATTTTTAAGCAGTGTTGCATTCCGTGCAGTATTCCCATGTACAACCTCTGCTGCTTCTCCACTTGCCAACAAGGATAGAAAATGTGTTAACTCTCTTTTTTGTAGATGCTTCTTAAACAGCTTGAGTTTGTTGATAAATGTGAAAACACTCTGCACAAGGTCAGGCACCATCTTTAACTTCCCTTGCAGTTCCACATTCAACCAAATGTCGACCAAAAAAGCCAAATCTGAATCACACAGGGATCACATAACTCAGGACAGTCCTTTTGTTTCTCTGCAAGGAATAGCTTAGCTGGATTTAAAAGCTCAAAAAAAGAGAGAAAGCACATTAACTTTTAAAAGCCATCTCACAGCACAGTTATGAAGCAGATCAGATGTAAGATCTTCTTCAAGCTCAGCAATGAGATTTTTGAACTGCCTGTGATTGAGAGCATGTGTACGTATAAAATGGATCACATCATTAAACCTGTGCTGGAAATTGTCAAATATCAGCTTTTTAGACACAGAGTGATCCGAATATAAATGTGTTTCAACCGAGTTGTTATTGTCCGATATTATCTCTTCAATGGTGTGCTGTGACTGCTGATATGACGCTAATGTCACTGTCACTGAATGCTTGGTAAATTTCTAAAAACCTGACTTTACTTTATGATTCACTTACAATTCACTTACAGTGAATGCATGTCACCATTACAATTTAGAAAATCTGGTATCGGAGGTGACTGTCCAATGTATGTGGTTTCAGAAAGGTACATATCATGCAGTTAGCAAACAAATTAATAGTTTAAGCAATTTTTTTATAGTTTATACAGTTTGTACACTATAAAAACCACTACGCCTATGGAATGTCC
Source organism: Chanodichthys erythropterus (assembly GCF_024489055.1). Lineage (NCBI taxonomy): Eukaryota > Metazoa > Chordata > Actinopteri > Cypriniformes > Xenocyprididae > Chanodichthys > Chanodichthys erythropterus. The sequence continues at coordinate 67,114,258 of NC_090223.1, read as the reverse complement.
TCACTTTGATAGCAAAACAAACCTGTGTGTGTGTGTGTGTGTGTGTGTAAATTGTCCTAAAGTGAGTTCCTCACAGAAGCAGCCTTTCATTCTTCTTCCTAGGAATGCCATCATCTTTTCAGACCGTGACAGAGCTCGTCAAGTTTGTCACCATGGTGATCTTCACTCCATCAGCCCAACATTCTGCTGTAAACAATGGACAGGTCAGTTAGTCAATTCACTTCCAGTCACACAGAGCCATTAAAGTTGCAGTCCATGATCCTAATCCCATACACTTTTTATCAAGCGAATAGCTCCATACATTCCTCTAGCTGTCAGTTCAGTGTCCGAGCTAAAAAAAACCCTCTGTTGTCCTGGCTCTGTGAATGAGAAACAAACATAACTATAAACAACCCCAATCAATCAAGCCTCTGGAGCATGAAGGAGAGGAGTTTCATTTGATTGGCTGTTGAGTTTAAATATAAAAACCTTTCACAAAACTGAATTACAGACTCTGCTTTTAACTGTTGTCTGTTATTAACATTACCTCAAGATGGTTTAACCCCCTAGAGCAAGTAGCTCTCGACGAGAAGAAAAACATACTTGGTTATGAATGTAACCACCATCGTCAAGACCACCATCCTTCTGGATACCACCCCCAGGGGAACACCACAGCTGAATCACTGAGGGTCCTTCCAAGGTATCAGGGCTGCTAAACAGGCCTGGTTTACGCTGATAAAGAAGTGGCTGTGCCGCCAAGCATGAGGTGGGACCCGAAGGTTTAGCCTTCAGGTTAGGTTTACTGCAGAGGCTGCATTCGCAAGAGGCCGAGCTCCAAGACCGGGGAGATGGAAGCCATCAGCCCTAGCATCCTCTGGAAAAACTTTCTGATCCTGAAAAACAAATTCTGATCCTGACTGAAGCCATAAGCTGCTGAATGCCCAGATAAAATTTTGAATGAAAGGTGGATTGTGGTCGGTAACTGTAGTGTATTTTAGATGAGAGCGGGCGGTCTGACAATAACCCGGTCGCTCTCGAGATGCTTTGACAATAGAGCATCTGTGCTTGAACTTGAAATGAACATGAACCTTTCTGCAGTGGTGGCATTCACACAGTCCCCAGTTTGTCTTGACATAATTTGCCCTGTCCTGAGAAACCTGGCAAGATATTGTGACGGCCAGAAGGAACATGTCACCTTCAGCACCATGGAAAGCACCATCAGGGCCACCCCGTGATGTTCAGGACCAGGGATAGCTCCTCCAACACAGGTGTGCACAGTCTCCCTTCTGACAGGGAGCCTCAGCTGCAGGCTGTTGGGCCTAATCAGCAGCCACATAAAAGAGAACAACGAAGCCACAGTAGAGGAGAAGCAGGGGAGGTGAGCAGACGCAGAGTGCTGAGTGTGCCACAGCCCAGGCATTGGACCATTTCTAACCAAGATGTGAAGGATGTGAGTAGTCTGAACCACTGCATGAGGATCTGCTTTAAAGGAACACTCCACTTTTTTTGAAAATAGGCTCATTTTCCAACTCCCCTAGAGTTAAACAGTTGAGTTTTACCGTTTTCGAATCCATTCAGCCGATCTCCGGTTCTGGCGGTACCACTTTTAGCATAGCTTAGCATAGTTCATTGAATCTGATTAGACCGTTAGCATCGCGCTTAAAAATGACCAAAGAGTTTTGATATTTTTCATATTTAAAACTTGACTCTTCTGTAGTTAAATCGTGTACTAAGACAGCCTAGAAAATCGCAACTTTTCATTTTCTGTCGGATATGGCTAGGAACTATACTCTCATTCAGGCGTAATAATCAAGTAACTTTGCTGCCGTATCATGGCTGCAGCAGGCGCAATGATATTACGCAGCGTCTCTCACATACGTCTCCATGGTTGCAAGGCACGTTCCCTGTGCAAGCAGGGGCTCACGGGCGCTGCGTAATATCATTGCACTGCTGCAGCCATGATACGGCAGCAAAGTTCCTTGATTATTACGCCTGAATGAGAGTATAGTTCCTAGCCATATCAGCCTAGAAAATCGCAACTTTTTATTTTCCGTCGGTCTTAGTACACGATTTAACTACAGAAGAGTCAAGTTTTAAATAGGAAAAATATCAAAACTCTTTGGTCATTTTTAAGCGCGATGCTAACGGTCTAATCAGATTCAATGAACTATGCTAAGCTATGCTAAAAGTGGTACCGCCAGAACCGGCTGAATGGATTCAAAAACGGTAAAACTCAACTGTTTAACTCTAGGGGAGTTGGAAAATGAGCCTATTTTCAAAAAAAGTGGAGTGTTCCTTTAACGTTAACATCCTGTACTTCCGTCTCATGAGGGGGTGGTTCAGGAGTCTGTGGTCAAGGTCAAGCCAGATTCACTCTCAAGTCATCACTTCGGTGCGACGGACATACGCGGTGCCCGCTTTTACCAAAGTGGGAACCACTCTGTTGAAGTGCGGGGGTCTTTGGATGAACTGCAGCAAGTAATCTTGATTTATTATCCCCAATACCCAGCTTGATACTCAGGGGTTTGCCTGCCAGGCCTCAGCCTGCTTAACAAGGGATTGGATTAAGTCAGTTGACAGGCCGCTGAGTTGAGGCCTGTGCACCAAGGAGGGTGGAAGAGGAAGTTTGCTTTTTATTTTGTTTCACCTTAGGAACGGAGTTTGGTATGGCCGCAACAACAGGGCACATAACAAACATTTTGTCCCCTACACCCGGAACTGAATGGGGTGGTGGGGGAACTAAGCGAGGCAGCTTTGGGGGTGGTCGGGCCACAGGGGGACTTTGCCCCCTTCTCTTCCTTCCTGATGGATCAGGAAGACTTTGGAGGTGTTGGGTCCAGCGTAATCCTAGTCTGGGGTCCCTGGCATCTTGGGAAAGAAGGGCGCTTAGAGGAGCGAGATCACTGACGTTGCTCATTAGGGGGCGCTGCAGCTACTGAGTTGGCGCAGGCCTGGAGTGACTTGTGGCAGTGGGAATGGCCATGGTGTGGAGTGCTGAGGCAGCTTGCCCTGCAGACGAGTAGGCCCTGCCGGCGAGAGCAGAGTTCATCCTGTAGGGCTTGGATGGAAGGGCTCGCTTATTTTTCCATCCAACCGCAGAGCCCAGGTGAAAAAAAAGTATATTTCAATAATGTACTTAAAGTGCTATATTTTCGTGCACTAATTTTGTACTTAATATACTAAAAATTCTTCTTTAGTACTTCAGATAATCTTAAAAACATCTTGAGTACAAGTGTACTCAACTGTGCTATTTTGAGACACCATGAAATATGAACTTAAATGTGCTTTTAATATACTATCTCTGCATTTTAAAAATGTATTTAGATACTACTTATACTGCATTTGATCCCATAGTGTACTACAAGTGGTAACTAAATATATTTTTACTCCGAGCGCTGGACCCTTTGCCCTGCTGTTTCTTCCTCAAAGGCTCATGGGAGGAAGAGAATGGGAGGGCCAAGGGGCGGGACCGCTTTTTGTGAAGAAAAAAATTGCAGAGAGGCTAGACTCAAGTTCTCGCAGTGAAAACATGACGTCCCGGTGAGCGCCGGTCACACAGCAGGATCATAAGACTGGAAGTGGTGAAGCAGGTGGATCAAGAGCGGCACTTGAAGGCTGGCAGTCTGCGAGGGCACCGGAGCTGCAGGCGGTCCGCGAGTCTCAGCTGGTCCGCTGCGTTGCCTCTTCAACAGCGAGAAGTGAGCTGTTCCAGGCAGGCGAGAGAAGGTGAAGGCATTCTGTCCCGAAGTCCAGCGAAGAGAAAGAGAAAGTTGTTGTCGTTGAAGGAAAAAGATCTGAAATTCTATGGCGAAATGCTCTCTTATATAGCCAGACGGCCCACCCATTTTGGTGGGCTTTGGTATGCTGGATCACCATAGGCTCGAGCAGCTCCGCCACGCCTTCATTGGTTCAAAAAGTTTTCCAGTTTGAACCAATGGCCATGCAGTTACACTGCGTTATTGAAAAAGGCTTAAGTATCAAGGAAAAAATAAGTTTTTCCCAATACGCAGTATGAGTGCAGTATTGAAAGGGAACCTTTATATATATATCCACTTTCCACAACCCAAGTGATGTTAATTATGTGCTCTTATGCTTATTATTCTTTGTGAATATTTGGCTTACATGTCAAATTTTTCACCACTTCTTTCCCCCCAGTTTGACTTTGGCGGCTGGATGCCTAACTATCCCACTGCCCTCAGAAAGCCCCCTCCCAAGGAGAAAGGCCAGACCACTGAGGACACGATCCTGGAGACCCTTCCTGATGTGAGCACGACGGTGAATGGGACGGCTGTCCTGAGACTGCTGAGCAAGGACTCTACAGACCATGTGAGTTTGTACATCATCAGGGCACAGGTTAAAAGACTAAAAAGTTAATTTTTGCTGTGAAAAAGAGAAACTGAATGCCGTTCTTGTGTATGTCATTATATTACTCTATATGATGATGGCTTACTTACAGTGCTTTCATTCCTCTGGTTTGCATTATGTGTTACATTACAAAGGGCATCCAGCAAACTGTAAAGGCCCCGATATACTTCAAACGAAATCGAAAAACGAACTGATGTGATGTCATTTCGAACAAAATCAGGCCAGTTCGTTTTGTGTTCTTTTCGCAAGTTTGAAACGGCTTGCCAAAGCAAACTTTAAGGAAAAGTTCGCTCCAGCTGCAAAACACCGTCGTACTACCATTGGTCAGTGATGATGACGTAACAGGAGGTGTGCGCCGAGGCTCCGCCTTCACTCGCTTGGACTGCATCTGACTCATTTCGTGTGTTTGAGTTTGTTCTGATCTCCGCAGGTGAAAACATAAACACACTGGATAGCTGCTTTATAGTACAAAATGAAGTAATGCTTCTGATAAAATGAGGCACTGACACTTTTTTTCATTTTTGTGTTTTTCATACTGTAAAGCTGCTATATAAATAAACGTGAATGGAGTACTAATTTGTAGAGCTCGTGCTAACATAACCATATTGTTATGAGCAGACACTTTTCTTATGCTTTCTATAAAAAAAGGCTTGCTGTTTTCTCATTTTTGTTGTGTTTATTTTGTTACTGAGAAGAAAGTGCAAGGCACATATTTACATATTCATCTAAACGTCACTCTCAGCAGTGTGGGCGGCGTCAGATGTTCGTTTACAGTATATTGCTGGTCACGCATTTCGAAACTTTGTTTTACCCCTAAGCGAAGAACGAAAAACTTTGTTTGAAGTATACCGGGGCCTTAAGTGTAGTGTCGCTGTGGGCACTTACAGAATATTAGTGTGCTGTCATGCATATTGTGTTAAACATGGTTATAATTATAAACATGTTTATTATCAACAAGTTTTTTATGATTACAATCTTATTACCCTGTCCGTAGTACCCTCTGGGTCATTTCCCAGAAAATCTATATGATGAAGACGTCCCCTGCAAGCTCATTGAAGAGTTTCAAAAGGATCTGAGGGAGTTGTCGGATCTCATCGAGGAGCGGAACAAGAAGTTGGAGCTTCCCTACACCTATCTGAACCCCAAAAATGTGGACAACAGTGTAGCCATTTGAAAGGAGACAGTAGTCCTTCTTAATATGCTTGTCTTTCTACAGAGCCCCAAAAGGGACCTTTGCAAAAAATAAAAAATATACAGAGTTTCACTACAATTTCCGGTTTGTGTATACTAAAACCCAAGAGTATGCATGCACATGAACTACTAAAGATCTATTTGCTCAAAATTACAAAGAAAATATGAATATGGATGGATTAATAAAGATCTATGCTCAAAATTATGAAGAAAATGTGAGCATGAATGAATTAATAAAGATCTAATACGGTTTCAAATATGGTGCGATAAACCAAAAATAAATAAACTAACGTTAAACAAAGGGCGCAGATTGCATAATCTACTCTTCCTTGATTGTCTCGTTAAGATGACGCAGGCGTGCATTCCAAAAGAAGAGTTTTTTGGACCCCTACACTCTTCATCCCTTCGAAGCTCTCACTCCGGAGGGTAAACCCTTTGAAGGGATTAGGGCATAGGGATGAGCCCTTCCGAATGGAACGCAGTGTTTGTTTCTTGTGCACACAATTTTTTATTTTTGCAAAGGTCCTTTTGGGGGCTCCGTATCTTTCTGTTAATAGCTTTGTCAATTAAAAAAAAAGAACTTTAATATATTATAAACTAGTGTGATAAAACTAAAACAGTCCTATCTTTGTTGTTTGTGCCTTTGTGTTACAGGGCAAAGTACAGTATGATGCAATTTTTTTTTTTTGTTTGTTTATTCCAAAAACAACAACTTGGTCAGTTTAGAAACCAGCAAACAAGAAGGGGTCCACTCCAGGGTATAATTCCAGGTGCACTTATGGCATATAAATTATCTAGATATTTACATGATTTTTATTTTAACATAAAAAGTCTCAACATTCTGTCAATAGATTTACATTATTCTTCGTGTATGTTTTTTTCCAAGTGTGGATGTGTGGAAAAGTGCAATTGTGTGTTTAAAATCAAAATAGGGAGCCACAGTGTCAGCGTTTATGGGCTTAAAGGCTAAAGTATAAAGTAAAAGTATAAAGTTTGCGCAAAACGGATATGGACATATGTATTAGTGTCTTCAATGTAACGTTATACTAGTTTTGCAGTCTACATCTCTCTGTGTGCAAGCTCATCCCCTCTGTAAGTCTTTGAAATAATATCTCTACGTCATGTGAAATTACAGCAAAGACGATTTTTTTTTATAGCTCTATAGTTCTCTATGCTTCTCTGTCTAAATACTGATACCTTCCTTAAAATACAGGGAAAAAATAAACGAACCTCTGATCTCCAGTAGCAGGGAGCTACTAATAAGGGGGACCAGGGATGGTTGTAAAACTTTTTTCCTTTTTTTTTTAGCTAAAGTTGTCAAGTTCTTATTCAAAGTACCCAAATTTGTTTACTACAAATGGCACCAATTAAAACCATTGCAAGAATATCACAGATGTCATGAGCTGATGTCAAATACATGGTGTTCCATTGTTACAACCTACTTAAGTCTTGCAGACTGATGGCAGAAGGTCTGGACTCTCTCACAGCTTTCATTGGCCAAAGACTGCCCAAAAGGACGTTTGACTTGACATGTAACGCAACCAATCACAGTTCGTTTTGTTCCACGTCATGTTTAGGGGTGTGAAAATTAAAGTCGATATCCCAACAATAACAGACTGGCTTGCATCTAAAAAATGATTCATTCAGGAACATGTGCAAATTCACTGCAACAATGGAGGCGCAAACTATTTTTGAAAATCCAATGTTACGTTGATTCTGGTAAGCACTCTAGAGAACTCAAGTCTCACAGTTGTAAACACAAAGGTCTTCTTCCATGAGGGAGCTTTGCCTCATGGCATTTGTTTCCAGGCAGACCGTTAAAGAACGCAACTCACACATCTCCCGGACATCCTGTAGAAGTCAACCAACCAGATGACAGCTTCGAAACTCCTGAAGTGTTTCCAGATAAGTGTGCCATATACATCAAATGTAACAATTACACAAAATAAGCAAAATTACAGACCCCACCATGTGATATGCTTCAATGAAATAAAAGTCCACTACAACAAACCTCTTTAACAATATGTATGCTTAATGAGCACTCTACAACAAAATATAGCTTCTGCTTGGCCCTGATGGCCAAAGATTTCGATGTGTGTACAAAGTTTCAAGAGTTTTTGAGCATGTTAAGGGCCCCAAAAATGCCTGAATAGTAAAAAAAAAATATTATACTAAAGAAAACAATAGGGCCTTCGCCTTTGGCTTGGGCCCTAATAATCACAATTCAACCAAACTAAAATAAAAAGAAATCCAAAATTTACATCTGACTCGCATTCAATAACATTAAACAATACTCTTGTTAGAACTCTTTGTCTGAATTGTCTTTTGATTATCGTCCAGAAAGTCCTGTATGACGTCCAGTGGATGAGTGCAAAATCAGTTCAAAGAATGAAAGACAATGTCCTCCCATTTGAAGAAAGCTGAAGAATTGAAGAAATCCATGTGATGGAAAAGTGTCTTTTTGCCAGGTTCAGAAATCAGCATTCAATTCTTGGTGGCCCACCATCTCAAATTCATGAGAGAGGTTCTCAACTCAAGCAATAAACCTGACCTTTTTTTACCAAAACACTGTTAAACATTCAAAATTATCTCTATACCATTTTTCTCTTTAAACTGAGTGTTTAAACATCTATATCCACTTTTATGATGAATGTGTGTTATCTACAGAAGAGGATTAGGGCCAAGCAATAATAAAAAAATAAAACCATCTTGAGATTAAAGTTGTTAAATTTTGAGAAAAAGCTTGTTAAATTTCGAGAAAAAAACTCGTTAAATTTTGAGAAAAAAGTCGAGATAAAATGTTGAGAAAAAACTCGTTAAATTTCGAGAAAAAAACTCGTTAAATTTTGAGAAAAAAGTCGAGATAAAATGTTGAGAATAAAGTCATTAAATAACGAGAAAAAAGTCTTTAAATAATGAGAACAAATTCATTAAATTATGAGGAAAAAGTCGCTAAATTACGAGAACAAATTCGTTAAATTAAAAATTTGTTCTCATAATTTAATGACTTTTTTTCTCGTAATTTACAAACTCGTGTATGTGTAATGCATCACGTGTTATTTTCATAACTAATTATTTTTATTTATACATAATTAATTCACAATGTATATTAATAGATATCTCACTCACTGGACAGAGCAGACGCCTGGGAAGTCCGGCTCTTTTCAAAGATTCGACTCTTTTGGCTCGGCTCACTTGGAAGAGCTGGCTCTTATGGCTCCCAAATTGCTCTTCATTTAGCATCACTCAGAGCCTTCTATTTTAGCCCACTTTAGCAATTGAAAATGAATGGTTTTTGTGTTGGTAAGCAATTTTTTATTCAGTGTTTTCATAAAAGCCTTATTTTTATGCATTTTTTGTTTTTGTTACAAAAAATACTATTATTAAACATTTTAATAAAACTTTTATTGAACAATTGAACACAGAGCCACAGCAAACATATAAAATAAATAAAGGCATATAAGGCAAATAAAAGCATTATAAACACTGAATTAGGACCTATTACCTAATACCAATAACTTATGAAATTTAATAAAGGACATGCATCAAAACATTTACATTTCAATTTACTAACATTTCAAAATATAAAAATAAAAAATGACCAAAGAGGGCCAGAAAGTTGTTTATTGGGCTTCAGTAATATCAGCAAGTATCACATTTGCAATCATGCCAATACTCTACCCGTGTTGCCATATTCAAATAAATAAAAGAACGCTTTTTCACAATATGTAATATAAGTTAATATAAGAGAATCTAATTTTCGGCTCCAGTACGTCTACAAAAAAACCCTGCTCTGTACTTTTACGACACCTATGCTTCCTGACCGAAGGAGAGGTGACAAGCTCAAGCTATTTGTGGCAAACCAAAGGGTCACCAAGAAGATAAAGTGTCTTTGATCTCCAGATCAAAAGAGACAGAGACAATGTAATGTCTTAATTTGTGGATCTGTCGATCTTAAAGTTACCGCGCTTTCACGATAGTGGATATTCATATCTGCTACAGAGCTTATTACGGCCCAAGCAGATGAACGCTGGATGATTCAGTTGCTCGGTCGTAAACTAAATGACTCTTTATAATTCCCTATAAATTAATTATTTCATTTGAGCTAATTTTGCTTCCTTTTCCTTACAGCCGCCATGCGTCTGCGCATTTTACCACTTGATTAAAAAAAAAAAAAACAAACAATCAATCCCTTGAAAAACTAAAAATAGCCACGAAAAGAATCTCTCAAAATGCATATGAACCATAAAAACTTAAGAACAAAATAATATACCTTGATTATGAGATTAAACCAAATGAATCCAAGTACATTAACTATATACAAACACACAAGGTAAATTTAGCAGATTGCTGCTGTTGGATATCCGTTTGCAGTCACTACACTAGGGCTAAGAACGGCCCCTAGCATCAGTTGATAGTGCGGCGACTGGGGCTGGAGTACGGTGTTCATATTAGGACATTCTTAGAAATTTTCAGCCATTGGATTAATGTACTATTAGGCATTGGACAAAAAGTCATCAGACATAAGAGCATCGGGCGAGTGTGGGGGTTCGCATTGCTCCGCCCCATGTGACATCACATGCATGCGGATCAGATCAGAACAGAAGAACAAGAGCGACAGATGGATGCAGAGGAGGTTTATTTTGTTTTAATTAAATGCTACACTAATTTCATTTTATACAGAAGAGAACATACATTTTGTGAATTTTATTTGCACTTTTAAAAAGTTAGCCAAATGACATATTGCAACTAACGTTAGTTAGCTTGCATTTGGCAGACTATTGTGATGTTAAAGCGTGTTTGCGCTATTAGATTGCTTGATTAAAATGTGATTGTGTTACGTAACGAAACATTTTCAAAACAAAACATAAAACCCAGATAATCAGCTAGCATTAGACTAATCAAAATCAAATAATAAAGCTGGAAATGAGAGATGGGGACAGATGGAAATAAGCTAATTATATATATAAATATAAGTGTTTATATTTAAATACATTTAAATACATCTGAAATATCCCCCTCCCAAACTTCAGTCCACTCAGTTAATGCCATTTCCACCAGTGGTGAAATGTTAACGTGATATTGTATAACTTTTTCAGAACAGAAATATGGATAAGGTGAAGGCCTATGACAGTCTAAGACAACAACTGGATAATGGTATGTAATGGGCTTTTTGTTGTATAATTGAATAATGTTGTAGTTATATATTACATAGTGTAACACTACATGCATGGAAACTTATGCAAGTTATATTCACTTCTACTTTGCCTGATTTGTAGATGAGTTTACTCAAAAGGGCTTTGTTGCCAGAGTCAAGCATTTATTGAGTGGAGGAGATGAACATAGTGCGGGAGAAGGAACATCAGGTATCCTGTTTTTATCTTTACACATAGGAAGACATATATTTATTTAATTACTTTTCTTCTATCTAGCCTATATACTTTGCGTTTCTCTATAACATACTAGAAACAAGCAAAGTCAAAAATCAGAAGGCGTTCATTGGTAAGAAGACAAAAAATGTATAGCGTCCTACAGAAATATTGTCACCCTTGGTAAACATGAGCAAAATGGCTTGCCTTTTCATTATTCTTCATGCAGAGATTGGCAGGATAGGGCAAAGATGATATGTTTAAACAAAAGAAAAGAAGAAACATCACAGCCCAGAAGACCAACGGACATCGACCCATTCATTTTAACAACCTGCAAGAAAATCGTAGGGGTAATGATAGGGGAGGACGCTGTCAAAGAAATGGACAAAATCCCGTTATCTGACAACACGATTAAACATTGCATTGACGACATGGCTGCTGATATAGAAACACAACTAACTGAAAAAATTTGCACTCAAATGGATGATTCTACGGATTTCAGTGAACACTGGCCAATGTGCGATATACTGACGAGGAATTAATGCAGTAGAAGAAATCTTCATTGCCATTGATATGTATTTGAAAGAACGGGGTTTCAACAGGGGCATGTGTCATAGTATTTGCACAGATGGAGCGGCATCTATGACTGGAAAAGTAAAAGGACCTCAATATAAGCCAACTCAACAGAGAATAGAACCCCTTCAGCATTCAAAATGCGGTCTTGTAAACACATGAAGATCGTCTTGGTGGTTCTTTTGAGTGCTGTCATCAGTTCTGTGACCATATGTAAAGTTCCTTATGGTCAGTTCAAACAGTACCATGTTTTACCATGCCTAATATCGATCTAGCTTACTGCAGTGTGTAACCGTGTCTCATAGTAGCCACCGAGTGAACGCAGAGTAGCACTATAACAACTTTCAACACACAAATGTATCTAATATGATAAACAGTGCTGCGTTACCCCACATACACTTGACCGGAAGAAGCAGAAGTGCTCACCTGCGGCATAATAAAAGTTCTGCTGCTCCTGAGATGTGTGTCACGCTCGTCTCTCATTAGCAATCTCTCCAGCGGCCTCGTTTCAGCTCCCACAGCACTCGTCCTGCTCTGCTTCATGCTACGGTTACGTTAATAATCTCATCCATGAACATGATTTCTAGCCGAGTCCCATCCTGATTCTTTTCCACCAGCTGTAGACGTGAAGGCAACACCTCCCATGAATTAAAATGTACAATAAGATGGACTGTTTTTCCCAGAAATGAACTGAAAATGCTTTGAAATTATATTTAAGACACCTTTATTTCATGGACCATATATATAGTTATACTATGGGGATGATGAATGCTTAAATCTGTTGACAGCTGAGTTGACAATGTTATAGCTCTTCAAAATGGTTTAAATCAACAACGTGAAATGCCTGGTTCATTTTGTATGTGTTTTATGAAAATATAATAAATAGATAAGATCTAATGTGTGTTTAATGTTTAATTTAATCAAAAAATACAGTAAAAACAGTAATATTGTGAAATAATATTAAGTTACAAGACACAAAGTCACTCCAAAGGGAGTTATTCTCTATATAAGCACTGTTTCTGAACTCCATGAAACACCTCCATTGTAGTCTTGAATTTTTCTAAACGTCATAGTATCCCTCATTTAAATAATTCCCACCCAAGTCATTCACCAAAAAAAAAAAAAAAAAATGTAACAATGTCGAACTTGGAATCATACGTAGAACCAAAAAACAAAATCAAGACTTTGAAAAAGAACATATGTCCCCTTTAATGATGTGTAATTATGATAGACACTTTAATGTTATATTTCTGCCTCCTTCAGATTGAATAAGGGACCAGTGACGTCTTTTATTTTTCAACTCTGGAAGTATTTTTTTCTTTTATGAATTTGGTCAAAGAATGTAGATTGCATCGGAAAGTAAAAGTAGCCTAAGTGAGTGAAAGCAATAGCATTGCTTAATTTGTATCATCTTTACTCTTATCTGGTGTCTTATAGCCTACCCTTATTTAGTTCTAATTAATGTGATGTGCGTTCTTTTATTTCATTAATACAAAGTGTTCGGATTCTGCCATTACACACAAACAATACAAATGCTTGCACGCATCTTTCAATCAATATTTTTTTTTTTCACCATACAAGATTAATGTTGGGAAACTTAAATTGGTAGATTAAGTTCTCTATTTGTGATCGATTGTATTTTTGTGGAATAAATCACAAAAACTCTGTGCTGTGTGCACTGCATTGATAGAGACTAAAGGGAAAGATTTTTACGCTATGAGGCCATTTGAAATAGTGCCTTTCAAACACGCCTAATTTAAATATTGTGCAGGAAACAGAAATCAGATCAGTTATCCAGATACAGAGGCCACTTAATGTGAACAAATATTAAACACGCTGTGTCCTGATTAGCTAATGATCTGATCTGCTTGATCGGATCACGGTGGTCGCATATTAATGCCAAATGTAAGTGCAGCCTGAAGGCCTGTACACACCGGGGCGAATATCGCGTGCAGTTATCGCCAACGTTTAAGGCCTCGTGACTAAACAAAGGGTGCCAATGTGAGTGCACGCCAATGCAAAAAAACGCAGGCGTAAAAGCGTCATTTTTTTAAAAACGCCTCCGGTTCGTTTTTTTTGGTTTGTACCGTTCAGCACAAGCGCCACATACTGTCAGGGAGTGAATTTGCATGTTCACTCTGCGCATCGCCAGTGAAAATCGCTTGGGTGTGAACACAAAAAAACTTCTCGAAACACGTAAATTTAGCAAAAAAGGTAAATTTAGCAATGATAATTAAATAATATTTTCGATGCCATGTACGCCTCAAGTAAATCACACATTTTATCATCAGTGTAACGATAGGAATGGCTCGTGGAAATCGTATCACTTTGGAGCATTATTATAAGATTAGGAGTAGGCCTCGTGCGCCACTGATGCATTAAATAAACCGGGCTTCGTTTGCGCTGATATTGTTCTTTTCAGTTCGTACAGGAACTTAGTGCTTATATAACCTCTGAACGCATGATGTAGGGTTTATAATGACTTAATAGCAAAAACTATAGAATAACACTTTTATTTTGTTAATAGTTTTATTCGCTCACCACCATATTTCTTACACTGTGTCCGCTGCAGTGAGAGAACTGCACTCAGTACACCGCTTAAAACAGAGCGGAGTTCTCTCAAGCCTGATTTTTTATAATCAGGAAAAAGGTAGAACGATAATTACAACAAAGAATCGCGGGTTTGCACAACAGCATTGGGCACACAGTTAAACGAGAAGCTAACAGGACAATATTTTATGGACTTTCGAAGCAAAAAAACAAGTGGGTGTATGCAAATACTGATCCTTAGAAGTCGTAATACGCAAACAGCCCAGGGCAAAAAGTAAGTATACGTGCATATAGCCCCGACTACACCACTGGTCATGCTGATCCTGAAGCCGCCACTGCCCACAAGCTCCATGGTCAGGAAAGCCCATAACTCTTAAACTGTGGCTAAGCCACACAAACAGCGCATGACAAACAGCAATAAACTAAGAACTCTAAAACACAAAAATGAAAAACAATGTAAAACATAAAACTCCCGTGTGGCATGTGGAGAGCATGAAGACGGGCGTCAGCCTCTTGTTGACATCTGCTATAAACCATAGCTAAATCAATATTGCTCTGAGCGTGTGACTGTGATTCATGTGCATATGTCAGTCAGTCTGGAATCGCACGTCAAGTGCAGAGAGAGATATTCAGTCTATTATAAATTCTGATTTTGGCCGTCTCTGGAATGGATCAAACCATAGATATTAGCCTACCTGATAAGTTCAAGTAAATATACTGGAAATCCGCGCTCATTCAAGGAGGTGCGTTTATTTCATGGATGGAGAAGGCACGGGCGCCTGCGGGATTTCATCTGAATGTTTTTTTAATCTCCATTTAGCGCATGTTCACAGTGGAAAACGGCTGCTTGTTCTCTCGATGCTGTCTGTTTTAATGAGAAATCGCTTCAGGTGATTCAGTGAGAGAGCAGTCCAAACGAATGCGAGTGGATTCAGGCCATTTTGCAAAGGCGTTTTACCAATTCATAATTTAAAACACAATTTAAGCGTCAGAAAATGTGAGCAGTTCAGTTGCAGAGCTGTTAAACTGAATATACGAAGTGAAGCAAGCTTTTTTATTAAATATCCACAACACAAACAACAATTTGCATATTCATTGATCCATGTATTTTAAATGAGGCAAGGGTGTAGAGTTACATTCAAGCTATTTTAAGACATGAAGAAATTTTTTTTCACTTGAATTTTTTTTTTTTTTTTTTTAAATATATCATTTTGGTGATCAAAGATGAGTTTTAAGGGATAAAAAAAATCTATTAAATCTAATAAATCTATTCTATAGTTATATAATTATACATTAGATTACAATTTACCTGAAAATCTCCAGTTTAAACCTTAATGAAAAACTTGAAAAGCACCATTTATTTCATTTTTATGTTTGATCTGTTGTATTTATTTGTGCTATTACTCATTAAGTAATAAAATAGTAACAAATATGTTTATTTGTCTGACAATATTTAAAATATAAGTTAATCTAGTAGCTGTTGGTGTCATAACCCTGCTGTAATGTCCTATTGTCAGCGCGGGTGGCGCTATTGCGCACTGAGTTCGAGCGATCTGCAGCAGAGCTAGAGAGAGAACTGCTGTGGGTGAGTCGCTTCTGCTGCAGCTCCGTGTTAAAAGTTAAAAATAAAAGTTTCATGTTGAATGTTAGACGATGTATGGAGGGGATTGCACACATTGAACACTAATTGACGTCTAGAGTGTGTTTTCTGTTCATATTTTTGTGTATTTGATAGTTTTATTTCCGTATCATTCAATGTCAAACCTGTTAAGTGTTTAAATGTATACTTCAAAAATGTTATTTATTTAATGTAACATAATTATCTACAAGTAATATTCCTTTAAAGTGTTCAAAATGTTCATAATTCAATTATATAAACTTAAATTATATAACGTTAATATATAATATATTTTAACCCTAACAGATGGAGTGTGTAGCTTTTAATTACTTAAACAACCGGGGTGAAATATGTATCATGGACATATTCCAGGATGACAAAGCCAATATTCATCAGGGTGAAAGAATGGTTCAGAGAGCACAAAATAATAATTTTCACACATGAATGGGCACTTCTGAGTCCTGACTTTTGGACTTTTTGATATGTAAATGTTAAGCTGTGCACAAGTTAAAGATTATTTGCAACTTATATTTCACATCTGAAAGAGAGACATGCGCTTGTTTTCTGTGTGTGTGTGCGTTCATTCTAAGAATCACATGTATGCACATCTGAGAAATGATCGCAAGTACAAATTTAGGACGGTTTCTGCACAATATTTTATAAATGTGGCCCTTGATCTCTTAGAAATTGAATGTTTCACTAATACAGCCATGCAAAGTGAATGCAAAACAATATAAAAAGTGAACTTTACAGTATTATGTAAACAAATGTATGCTGAAGAATGTGTCTTTCGTCATCCCCGTTACTCTGGTCAGTCCTGTTACCATTATGTCAATCCTGTTACTGTCATTAATTTCATAAATAATGTAAAAATAATATTTCAAAATGGTCTTTCATGTTTTTCAATTGTGACAATCACTCTATTTTGTTTTGGACAGAGTCCTTCTTTTAATATCTCTCTTGTAAATATATATATTTTTCTTAATTGACAGGTGATCAGCCTTCAAAATTAGGATGTTCTTGGTCATCTGAATGACAATTATAAGATTTGATTAAAAAATACCTAATTTGAAACAATCCCAGTGAAAAAAGGGACACAAATACTGCTCATATATGTAAAAACTATTATAAAGTTCCAATTAAAACTGTAGTATATAGTGATGAGTATGTCTGTAACAGGGATGACAAAAATATCAAAACATGAGGAAGAAAAGATGTAATAAAATAAGTGATATAGCCCGAGATGGCCCAATACGATTTCTTGTCATTTTAGGTTGTCTTCATTTCATATATATATTTTATAAATAAACTTATTTTTTCATTTTTCAAAGTTGAAAAGGCACTGATTTCGTGGAATGACCCATTTAGTCATAGCTAAATAGTCATAGTTTCTTCCCGGAACTAAAGTATATAGGGATTGTTTCTGGTGGGACACTCATTAGTGGTGCACTCTTGGCGCGTTGTGTTCCTTTGGCAAACAGCAGTAATGCTGGCATTTTAAACTAATATTGACTGCTTTGGTAAACTGAATTAATTATTAAAGACGTGTTTACATGTATGTTTTATTGGAATTTTTCAGGAGGTTTTGTACAGTTATTTACTGTATTTGTATATTTGACGTTTAAATGTATATGCTTCAATTAGCATTGGCTTGTGCCTTATGTGTGTTGTTACAGGTATGTTTATGGCTTGCTTTCAAGTCCATATATGTTTAATTATATAAATAATAGGGATGCACCAATATGATTTTCTGGGGCCAATACCGATATTAGCAAACAATTATTGGCTGATCACGATATGTCACTTCTGATCATGATCACTTATAATACACTTAGAAATATACTTCAATTGGGCCAATTTAGTCCCAAGTGTATTGAAATAGTACACTTACACGTTTACTACTAGTACATTGATACTGCTTGACTCTTGAGCTGTATGTATGCAGTGCATATCCTCATCTGTGTGCACACTGCATTACTGTACAGGTGACCATGATATGGACTTGAGTTTTTTGCCATTAGCACTGGTGCAATAAAGGAGTTAGAGCTGAGGTTCGCTTGGAGGAGTTGGTGCTGGTTTGCAAGAATTACAATTCCTGTTCATCAATAAGGTGAGAATTAGACCTGTTATAAACCCAAATACACTCAAAATTAAGTATATGAATTGATAAGTGTACTTAATATTTCATGGAGTTAAAGACTGAGTCACAATATATTACTTCATCTACATCACTCTGCAGCAACAACCGCTCATCTTCCTTGTAGGATTCCACTGTTTGTACAGGAAAACATTGACTTACATTCTCAAGTTGGTGTCTTTGTACTTCACAGTAACTGCAGAAGTACTTGGAAGTGCTGAAACTCTGTAGCCACCAATGCAGTGTGACCCCAAATTGTCACCTACAATATATAATAGTGTTGCTCAAACCACATGACCAGAAATTGTAACAATTCCATGTTCTTGGAGCTGACAATTCTAGAAAACACTGTTTCCTGACCAAAGGATTTGAAGTCTGTCTCTTTGCACAACATTGCTAACTCCATATTGGCAATACTGGGACAATGGAATGGCTCAAAGTCACCAAGTGTCAAGCTTGTTTTTTTCTTGCTGACCCAAGTGGTTTGACCACTTCAGAAGCGTCCTGATACAAGATAAGTTTTAAGATTATGTCACCTGCTTGCAGAAATAGCTTGTTGGATTTGAAGACTGACCCATCACAAACATCATTTGAGATACCATCAGAAATTAGATGATTCTGAGACCACACAACAGGATCTTTTAGAATGGCTCTTAAAGTGTCAGGCAGGGGTATGTATTGTCTCTTCTGTTCATTGGTGTTAAAGTAAACATTTTGTGGCTGCACATAGGTCAAGTTCTTCTGAAAATCCTGCCTTCTGCTATATTCAGTGGAGAAATGAGAGCTACATGCAGCGTGCAAATCAGGTTCCTGAAGACTGAATCTGAGTATCGAACATGTTCATATTTACTCTGTCTCTTTAATCTTGTCTTTTGTGTATTGATTACAAATTGATGATAGAACAAGATATTTTACCTGTAGTTTTACCTCAGATTTTTCATGTAAAATAACTATTTTTTTTTTTTATAAAATAGCAATTCAATAGCAATTATCTACAAAAATAAAACTTACTATTTACCAAACTGGTCTAAACTATGGATTTCCATTTCCCTTTTTTTCACAGGTATTCTGAAAATTAATGAACAGGTGTTGGCAGTTGGGAACATTGCCAGTTCATCATCATGTTCATGAAGGAAAGACAGCTCTGGCTGGGTTTGAAATCCACAAGAATTATGTGTTTCCATGGCACCATTATCAACGCCTATGAATGTACAGTGGCCATGTGGTACATGTGGGAGCTTTCAGAAAACAAGCTGTAATTATGAGCTCTACGAGGATGTGAAAGCTTTTTACAAGCGAGAATTTCGTAACTTCAGGAATTATGAGGCCGCATGAATGCACCTTTAGCAGTTGCAGCAGGTCAATTTACGGCACCATGCAACATTCAGAACATTCATGTGCATGCAGGTTATTCTTTAGGCTTTAAGCTTTGAAGCTCTGAAATGACAGTGTCCACTACAGGGAGCTTTAATTAAAAAAGAAAGTGGTGAACTATGTACAAAACACTATGTACACATCTCTAGGCAGCAATACAGAAAGGCACAAATGAATATTGGCATTACGCCATTGTGCATTTTAAAGATGACAAGTTTGCCTGTATGACCTGCAGGAACACATGTGGTGTGAACTATTCGTTGAAGATGCCTCCACAGCTCTCCACAAAATCAAAGAGATTCTTACAGGGCAAGACCATTATATAATGGTCAGGGGCGTCCTGCCAGTCCAGCACCTCAATGATGTGGAGCGAGCTGGGACCTTGTTTCCAGGGGAACTAGTTTAGGATGATCAGGAATGTTGATATATTCCATGTTTCTTGTTTTCCTGGCAAATTTCAGTGCAACTGGAAGGCCATCCTTGCATCAAACTGCCTCAGAATGGCAGCAAATCCTCCTTCCCCCAGTTTATTACTGATGTTGTAATTCAAGCAGATGTCTTCAGACAGACTATCGTGGACAGCTGCTGGTCCTCAGAAGAGGGAAGGACATCAGGGTTGCTGCTAGGAGGTTCCTGATCATTACAATCCTCTACAGTACATGTGATATGCTGTAGAGAAGTCTGAGCTTTTACTTTTTAAATTATTATTATTCAAACAAACACTGTCCCAGAGCGACTAGTATGCATCCGATCTAGGCTACATGTAATTGTGAGCATTCTGAAAGACTGCTTGTGTATCCGTCAGCCTCTCATTGAGCTCTATAAAACAAGTGTGTTTTACATTCATCACCATGTGCATTCCACATATAAGACAACAACCAAAAGTGTAAAATGACAAAAATAGTCACAAAAGTTTATTCCATTTTAGAAAGAACCTCTCTCAACCTTTGGTAGTGAGCAGGAGGAATTCGGCTTCACACTAGCCAACTCCTCCTTCCATAACTTGTAGACCTCGTTTCAATATCGATGTCCTCCAAACCATACTTGTGCAGTAACCGCACAGGGTCAACAGATGGATTGGGCTTGGGGAAGCTCATGAGTAACATGATCAGCACTTGAGTGAGTAAAAGGGGTAGAACAAGCATATATATATATGAGCAGTAAATACAGGAAAAGTGTTTTTCATGCGCAGGTAACGCATGAAAAGAGCTGCGGCCTTCTCGATCATTCTTATCATACCGGATACAGTTTGTAAATGTTTGTAAGACTGTAGGTTGTTTTTTGGTGTGTGTGCTTGTGTTGCCGTGGTCTTGTTCATTTTGTTGGGCGTTTCATCTCTCCCACTCGGCAGCATGGCTCTGTTTGAGGTGCTGCAGTAAATTGATCGTACTGCTACCTTTATAAACTTTAAGATAAGATAGTTTGTAGGGGTCTTCCTCATCTACTTGCTTTCTCTTCATCGCCTTGGTATCGATGCGTGCTCGGCAAAACCGTTTTGTGCTTGAGCATCACCAAGTCATGTTTTACTGTAACTTCAGCATCTCCTAGCATGTGAACAAAAGCACCACTCTCATTGGTCTGCCAGTTTTTAACACGGCGTGTCAAACCAAAAAAACAACGCTTTTACGCCTGCCGTTTGTTAAGTCACGAGGCATTAAATGTCAGCGATAATCACGCATGATATCCGTCCCAGTGTGTACAGGTCTTTACACTACAGGAATCTAAACGTCTGCGAATCACTGTGCTGTTCAGACTACATGACTTGCTGTGGAGTCTTGAAGACTTTGTGGTGTTCACACTACGTAAATGATCCACAACAGGAGTTAACACACTACACGAGCTGACGACAACTGTCACCCAACGACTTTATTTGAAAATGGACACTGGGAAGAAATTTGATTAAATTTTTAAATAAATTTAAAATAACCCTTTCGCACATTCGCACATGACACACTGGGCCACATGGTATGACAGATGTATTGCTTTTCTCACCATGTCATCAACTGTCTGAAATTCTGATTTGCAAATATGTGCAAGTGAGTGTTTTGATAATTAAAAACCTACATCATGATCTTCATCTTAATCTATAACACGAGATGGGCGCTGCCTTGTTTGTTTGCGCCTCAGTTTAGTCCTGTCAGTCGGATTTATAGGCTACAGCACATGAATTCATCCATCTGTACCGAAATACATGTGGCCAGTGAACTGGGAAAAGATATCAAGTCAGCTCCAGATAATTAGCACGCTACATATTTGTCTGGCATCTGCGAGATGTGTGCGACGTGTCGGTGAGCCTCTTTGATGCGTCATTGAGTAGTTCACACATAAAGATTGGCAAGTGCCGATCACCTGCTGATTTTTTCCCTGATCACAGCCTGACCTGTCGGCGAGCTCGTTGATAACTTTCTCCGAGTATTGTCATGATTGCAAATGTGATGCTTACTGATCTGATTGACGTCTAATAAACAAGCTGATATTAAGTGACAAAATTGTAGCCACAATAATATCTGTTTTCGCTCTATTTTGTGAAAAAAGTTCCAGACAAAGGACTGTTGCACATCTCCAAGCTGCGGTGTTTCCTGAATGAATCTGCGTTTTGAACGACTGATTAATGACTCGCACATTAAGCTTTACCGCCATCTACTGGCTGTTTTATCTTCGTATTTACATCTATTTTCATATTTACACTTTACAGACTCTTTTCACTGCACAAAGCAGTCTATGTAAATGCGTTTAAATAATACTTCTGATGGAGCTTCTGTGCCTCTTCTGCAGTGCAAAGATGGATTTTTTTATTTCTTTTTAAGGGTAACAGTCTGATTGGGTCTTGTTGTAATTAAATTTGTTTAACATTTAAAAAGAAATTTTATATTTTAAGAAATTGATTAAATATGATGCATACATTTAACAAGATTAGAAAGAATATTAATGTCTGTTGTTGATCAGAAAGTGCTCCTAAATTTTTTTATTAGGAGCACAAGTTCTTCTAAAGAAACACATCAAAACATCAAAAAAACTGTCAACCCTCCTGATTTTATCTGGAATATACAATTATGGTCATGAATGAGGAGAAGTGATTAGGTAATTTCTTATGCTGCATTCACACCGAACGTGAATCGCGTGTCTGAAGCATCTAGTTGGACGCTTGAACATGGATGTTGCTTTATTTACTCCAGAAAGCCCATCAGTGGCTTTGGTGGGCTCGCCGTGTCTAAATACTAATATTTCTGTTCTGGTTGGATTAATTAAAATAGGCTCGGATCACTTCATGTTGTAGACAAATGTTAAGCATAACCTATTACTGTTATATAGGGGAGAGTGGGGTAAATTGAGCCATTTTTTGCTCAAGTGGTCTTTGTGCCAAGCAAATAGAAGGCAGATGTACAATGACAATATCTTTACGTATTTAAGAATGTTTCCTATCAGATGAAACAATTAGAATTTATCTCTGACATAGATTTTGACAAATAGGGGCTCTCAAAAATAAGTGGTCATGTGTCTTATCTTACCAATCAATCTTACCCCACTCATATATATATATATTTGAATAAATACATCTTTTTTTTTTTCTTTTTTTTTAAATCAGACTGGAATATGTAAATAATGTTTCCTGTGAGAAATATAATGGTTTGCTCTGTTGTGTACCACACCAATCCTTTGGTCACTACAAATATAGAATTAATAAAAACATAAAAATGAGAAATTAACATTAATAATAACTTTATAAAAAGAACATTTGAACTATTTACATGTGAGACAGGAATAAAAAGCTCCATGCACTGGAAGAGGGACGATGGAATAGTGAGGGACACAAATGAAAGAGCAGAAATGAGACAAAGTCTGTTTCATTCCCTGCAGAAATTGCTGCCTCATTTAATTAAAAAAAATCTACTCTGTAGGCTCCAATGTCTCCAAAGTAAGCAGAACAGTGCTGCTTTCATAAATTAATTTGTGAATTTGAAATTTGAAGAATTCCTTCGTCTGAGATTGCAACTTCTGCAGCACACTTAAAAGAAAACGCTCGTCCTCGGAGCAGGGAGGAGGTTGAGGCCTGGATCTCAGTGTTGCCAACAGCTCCTTCCCAAAATTAATGGGCTCCTCCCGGGGCCTTCTCCTCCTCCTCCTCGTTGGTGGTACTGTAAAGAAAATGGTGAAATGAGAAAGCTGAAACCTGATTTTAAGATGTTCACAGAAAAGGTTAACTGAAAACAAAACACAATTGTACCATTTTTAGTATTAAAAATCTCAAATAAGTCTGGCTGTGCAAATGAGCAATAACTCTAAACTCTATTGATCAGAAATGAATACTGTTTATTGGAAGCATGTCGGCAAATGAATAAATGCCTGTACACACCTGTGGGTACAGCAGCAGATGATGGGCCAGCATGAGCAGGAGAACAGTAGGCTCTGGCAGAGGGGACTCGGGATCTGGTGGAGGGGACCCAGGCTCACTGCATTCCAAAAAATCAGCTGGCTCTGCCATGGCAATAATACATATTTAATACGACACATTTGGTTAGAAAGATCCTTTCGTTGTTCACCTGAAATATAATAATACACAATCGTTTTTCTGTGTTTCTACACTTGTCAACACACCTCCTGTCTCCGATAGCCTTGCTGCTGCTTCTGCCTGATCTGGGCGGTCATCCCCTGCGGTCTGCTCATCCCCTGCGGTCTGCTCATCCCCGTCCCTACTCTCCATATTCCTGCTTGTCTTGGGGTCGAGGAAGGACAGGAACGCAGAGTACTTCCACCTTTTGGCTGACTCTGCTGCTGACCCACGTCTCCTTTCTCCTCTTTCAAATATGTGTCCCTCAGACTCTTCCATCTCTTTCTGCACAGATCCTCTGAATAAACACATCATCTCGTCAGTTGGAAACTAGTAGCTCGGTTATGCCGGCCGGCTTTTGCTAGCTAGCAGGCGCTCTAGTATCAACGGCTAAAATCATGCAAAGCGTTTTACAACTTACCCGATTTCCTCGCTTATCCTCTTCCAGGCAAGGTCCTTTTTATTCAGGTATCGATTAAAATATGATGATACATCATAGAGCTCAGGGTGGCCACACACAGCGACTATTAGTTTGTCCTCCATCTTTGTTCTGGTCTCCACCGCTGATCACGTCATAAACGTGACTACCAAAGCAGAGTCCCTGATTGGTTAACGCGTCATGAATATTTGCCATAGTTAAGATTTTTTAACCTTGGGCGTCAGATGCTCAAACGCTTAATTTGCGCGTCAATGGCCAATTCGCGCCATGCTAGACGCTTGATTCACGTAGCAGGATGTCTAGACATGCATTTACATTGACTTAACATGTAAATCAGACGCCCCAGATGCGTTCGGTTATAATTTACGTAGTGCACTTTACATGACAAGTGGCCAGTTCACCGTGAACACAGATGGTCACTGTTGCAGGATGTATGCTTTGTTTAATCTAGTGTTAAGCAAAACAAACAAAGTGTGTAGCTCTGCAGATTGTGAACAAATTCCTGTTGCACAGAGCAATACCACTCTTTACGACAAGGTATGCAGTTAGTGAGCAAGTTATGGAGTTCTGTTTGGAAATGACAAAATTTCAAGACACAACTGTTCTGGATAGTGGCAGAGTGACAAAGACTACTGATGATGAAAAAGAGCCTTCATTTCTGCACAGAAACATATACCAGATGAAATGGTATTGCACTGGAGAATGGTGCGTAAATGACTAGTGTTGTAAGGAACCCCCCATCGGCCCAAAAACGGATTCCGACAGCCTGGGTGAAGGTTTAATGCGTGTATGTCTTTTCAGCGCCCCTGTGAAGTTCACTTAATTTCACTCCTTTGGCCATGTATTAACTTAGATATTTGATTATTCTGGGTATCCCTTACTTTCAATTATTCTTTCATCAGGGACCCAGTGCCGCTCAGAGATACTCACCCCAGGTTTGTGGTAACTCACGGACATAAACTTGCCAGTCTGATCTTTGTCAGAGGGTGTAATTAGTTAGCTAATACCTTTAGTTTGTTGCCTACTGCTCACTCGTACAAAAGTGTAATTTAGCCACTTCCATGCATGTCCGAAATCAAAAGGTTTTCAGATGAAGTGCCTACTGCTCCTTCATTCATGCACCTTCCATTTCTTCTACCCTGGACACAGATTTACGGTAGCATTAGCCTCCCAGAATTTACTAGTAATAATGATATCAGGAGAATCCAGAGTAAATCAAATATAACATGTTACAAAGGGCACCAACGCCGATTTACTGCACATGTGTGGAACACTTCAATCCAGCGGACCCCATAAAGTCGTAGTCCTCGACCATGCTGTCTGCAGCTGTCTGTGTACGAGTCTGCACTGGTGTATAATCGATGTGGATTTTTGGCGCTGCAACCAAGTGACACGGCCCAGCAATTTAGTTGTGATTCATCATCTGAAGGCATCGTTTCTGGAGTTGATGCCCTATTTTGATATAGTGTACGATTAGTATAGGCTTCGTTCCAGACTATATGCATGCTGTCTTACTTGGTGTCATTAGACAGCTCACTGAGCTTTCATTTGAACAACAGTGATCAACCCTACTACACTGGGAGTCCCAACACTATGATGGTGCTACAGGGTTTTCCATTTAAAAATTCCATACTTTTCCATACTCAAATTTCCAGACCTTCCAAACGATTTCTGCCATTGGTAAGCCTCGGTCTCCTTTTCTATGTTTTCTCTTTTACATGTTTGTAGTCCGAGTCCTACAGTCTTTTAGTGATTTTTAAATTAGTGTTTGATTGTTGAAGTATTGTATTTAGTAATCACGTCTAGGCCCTTCTCTTCCTAAAACCACATACCTGTGTGACTTTTGTTGGGGATTAATCTACAAGTACTAATATATTCCCTGTTTAACAGGGTGGCATAGTGACTTAGTTTGTTTCCCTTTCCGCCCATACCACTCGCTACATAAGCGTAAATATTTAATTTCTCTATTAAATCGATACATTTACTTTAACGTCATCCTTTATCCATTCTGGTCAATGTTTGCTCTGTTTTGTATCGTAGCATTTCTATAGAGTAGCCTACGAGTACGAGTTGCCTAAACAAGTGCAGTATGATAGTTTCTTTAATATTTTAGTAATGTAGAACTTTGTAAACATATGTGCAAAGTGAAGAGAGGTGAAAAAAGTGACGTGTATGAACTAAATAGTTGTAGGGGGGTCTGGGGGCATCCTCCCCCAAGAGATGATTTTTGCGATTTCAACATGTAAACGAAGCATTCTGGTGCACAAGAAAATAAATGGAAAAAACAACATTTGCTTTAAGTAAAAATAAATCGGCACTAGGGCTGTGCATTGACAAATTTCACAACTCAATGCGATTTTGATTCAGAAGCTTGCGATTTGATTTTGATTTGATTCAGTATTTGTTAATTTGGGGCCTATCAGGTACAGTACATGGCAAATTTCCTCAAAGAAAAAATCTCAACCAATGCTGTAAACTGTACAGGGAACCACAGCTGGTACATCATTATAATAATAGGTTAAAATGGATTTGTAAGCTATATATACATATAGGCTAAATTACACATAAGGAAGTTTTTATAATAATTTTTTAATACATTTTTAATGTCAATTATTTTTCTACTCTTTTTTTTTTATGTAGGCTAAACATTTAAATGGTGGCCGTCATAAAATGGATTTATACTCAATATCGAAGCACATGTTAAGTACAAATACAATGAATATGCAATACCCTATAGTGCATATATTTAGCAAAATGCTCCTCTCAAAGTTAATTTTTGTAGTTAAATAACGAGTTTTTGGACATTTAATGGCTTTTCTGAGGTAGGCTAAATGTGACATTTTTACAAGCTATTTTATATGAAACACTGATTGATTAATTGCATGTGACATGATACAGATTTCGGTAAGTTGTACTGCATATTTCAACATACCTTTGGAAGTACATTTATGTTTATTTTGTGTTGTAACTAGTAAAGCGGATGAGATGGTTGGTTCAAGAGTGCTACAGCGATCTATCACACCACAGAGCACCAAGAAAGATTGCGACTCACTCCAGATTATGGGAAAGTAGTCCATTTTCGATTCTTGTGAGAATCCTGTGAAAAACACACACTCGCCCCGAAAAAAACATTCACATAAATGACGTATTTTGATTCAAAACGGCTAATTTTGCCAAAAAGTGAATAGTTTGCAGGTATGATAAATTAGAAAACTGAATAGAGCCAATAGTCTGGAAACACAAATATTTTTCCATACTCTGATTTCTTTTTTCCATACTTTTCCAGACCTGGAAATTACTCAAATCAAATTCCATACTTTTCCAAACCGCGTAGGAACCCTGGTGCTAGAAAACAGAATCAAGGACATAAAGCCAGCACACCTGATAACACGACTACCCAGACCCCTTGCAGAATTCAAGTACCGGAAAGCCTCAGAGTGGAGAGCATGGGTCCTGTTTTACAGCTTGCCAGTCCTGAATGGTGTACTTCATCCACGTTATCTGAAGCACCAAGGCCTTCTGGTATCAGCAGTATTTCTACTTCTGAATGAGAACATTACCTTCCAAGATATCAACAAAGCAGATAACATGCTGTTCGAGTTTTTGGTAAGGTTTCAGTTGCTGTATGGCGAGGCATCTATGACCTTTGATGTACATCTGCTAACTCACCTTGCAAAATCAGTGAAATTGTGGGGGCCACTCTGCATTTGTGTTTGAAAATGCAAATGGTGGTCTATTAAAACTGGTGCATGGAACAAAGTGTGTAGCTCTGCAGATTGTGAACAAATTCCTGTTGCACAGAGCAATACCACTCTTTACGACAAGGTATGCAGTTAGTGAGCAAGTTATGGAGTTCTGTTTGGAAATGACAGAAGACCAGAGAGTTTCACAAAATGTCAAGACACAACTGTTCTGGATAGTGGCAGAGTGACGTACTCTACCAGCTCATTAGGGATATTTGGTTTCCCCTTGAGAAAACAGGATTGGCTGTTGAACAAATCGTACATTCTTTATTCGGTGAATGGAGCTGGCTCAGCTGTCCACAAGTGTGTTCAGATAATGGGGGTGAGTTGTTGGTGATTATAAGCCCTTATAAGTGCAAATCTATCAGCCTAGATATTTCTTCTGTCTTCAGCTGACTACTGGTCATTGTTTGAAATGACTTTGACCCTTTGCAGTCGACACTGTGAACAGTTTGCGTCTGGAGTTCACAGACTGTGCATGTCTGTCAGTGATGTAGTGTTTCCCAATGGCGTCACATGCGATGTCATACTCTAATCTTCCTCTCAAAGGGGGTCTTGGCTTGAGGGTATTGAAAAAGGGAGTGTTATTGCTGGCGATGCAGGCCTCACTGAGCCATCGGATTTTATCAAAAATATCTTTATTTGTGCTCTACAGATCAATGAAGGTCTTACAGGTGTGGAATGACATGAGGGTGAGTAATAAATTACATAATTTTCATTTTTGGGTGAACTAACCTTTTAAGATGTTCAGTTTTTGGGTGGACGAGACTGAACAAAATGTTGTAGGAACTTTCAACACAGCTTGGTTAGACATATAGCTTTGAAGTAACACATACTCTGTGAAATATATATTTTACATAAAATATAGAGTGTTTAACACAGTAAATTAATTTTTTTTAATTAAAATATGTCGTTCAACGTCAAACTAACTTCTGCTTGCTTGGAGCCTATACAGTATAACCTACATCACAAATGAGGTGTGAGTTTGGTCTTTTATATCACTGTACGAGTCCATTAAGCTGTGTTTAGTGTTTTATATGTCCTTATTGCAGGGGAATCCTGTGACGGATGAGGGAAGCCCTACTATTACAACACAGCGCTGCGATATAAAGTTAAAGAAACTTAACAACAGAGAGTATATCTACCTCAGATTTAACATTTGATCTGTACACCAGCATTGGGCAATAACATTATAATCTGGTTCACTGTACAGAAAGCTGCTTACATGTAGACTACACAGGTAACCATAAAGACAATGGATTAAACACAAATGCAGCTTTTGTGTCTTTATCAGCTTTTCTGCATGTATACTGGCACCGATAATCATCACACATTCACTTACGCTTGCTCCATTTCTATAAAATCCGTTTTTATTAATGAATGATAACTAACTAGCCGTTTCTCTGGTTTTCATAAACAGCCGCTAGCGGCACCTGCTGGTGAAGAGACTAACAGCAGATGCAGATCATGCATTGGCACTCTACTGCTTTTCCTGCAGTTCCCGGATGTGAAATGTTGAATTTTCTGCCGAATTTGAACCACTGAATTTGTGGAAGCGAATTTGTAAAGCGAAATAAAATGGACTGAAAATTGCTAGTCAAATTTTATAGGTTGTATTTTTAAACAAGTGAAGATTTTGGAAGTGAAATCTGAAAGGTGAATATAAATTATTGAATTTTCAATAATGAAAATGTGTGTGAAAATGTTTTGAATTGAAATATTCACTGCTTAAATATATGACCTTGTTGAATTTCAGCCCATAAAATACAAAATAAAGGAAAAGGTTCATTATCACTTACTCTAAATGTGCTTTTTTATTTAACCTTTTTTGCATCTCAGGTCATGGAGCAGGACCAGTGGTGGAGGAAATAGAGGTTGTTGGCCATCCTCACAGCAGACTTTGCTGAATTTACACCCCACAAGAGTGTTGAGGAGTTAGTCAGCGAACATTCATTTAGTTGTTGTCCACCATCGGAGAGCTATTGAAGAAATAACTAACCAAAATGAAATGTTAGAATAAAAGGTAAATTATTAAAGGTATTGTTCTTGTTAGTTTGTTTAAAATTGATATTAATGTTACTTATATATTTATAGTTTAGTTATATAGGTAGATATAGTTTGTTAGATTATAGTTACATTTGTTTATTTGTTGTTATTGTTATTACTTAATTGTATTATTAAATAATATTATTTATTTATTAGGTTAATTTACGTTTAAAAAATCAGTTCGGTTCATGTTTTTTGTGATTTTGAAATCTTTTATTTTGTTAATTATTTTGTATAAAGTTCATTATTTGTGTAATAAAGCACATCAGCTTAAAACATTTTGCATGTGTGTGAGCCTGCTATAATAATATAAGTAAATTAAAAATGATTAAGTTAACAATTGTACTATCCCTATAATAAACTTTTTTCTTGGTATTGTTGCACGCAGTTTGGTCTGTTCAATGCAAAGGTAAATAAAGATCTGATGTTTGAAAAAAAGAAAGTAAAGCGTTTTCTTTACTCAAAAAACACTATGTCTATAAAGGGTATGTATTTAAAGGCAGCAAGAAGAGGAAGCGGAGAAGAGTATTCGTCTGATATGTCCCGTCTAGTTGTAGCCAATATGATATGCTATATAAAGGATAAGGTAATTATTATCAAATTAAACATAGTACAATTCGACTTGCTGTGGAACAAATAATAGATTAATAAGACCAAAGATTACCCTTTTTATGTACTCAAATTGAATTATGTCTCATGTTTAACCACTATAAGAGCCAGCGGTAAATCCCCGAAGCTCTGCCCGAGATGAAGCTGTCCTCGGCGCGTACACGAGCACTGAACGGCCGCTGACGCCCTGGAGCTCGCATCTCGAAAACATCAAAACAAATTGTAAAATAGGCGCTATTATTAAATAGAAGTCACATAATTCAGGTCTAAACAACTTCATTCTCACCTAAAACACTATTAAGACAACAGTTAGTGGTACAACAAGTAGTATTTGTAAAAATGACGGTGGATTTGATCGGCCTCCATGATGGTCACTTCAAGCGGTGAAAAGGTACACTCAAAAAAATATTTAAGGCTAAACATAAGTTTTATGTAATTGAATTACATATAAAATTTCCATCCATTTGAATTACATAGTTTTTACATAAACAAATTAATAAACTTAATGTGATTCATATTTGTAAGTCATATGTAAATGAAATAGGTAAGATTTATCTAATAGTATGCCCAGTCTAGATAACACTGCTTAGTGTTCACGTGTTTGCGCACTACTGAGTTAAAGTACCATTGAAGCAGTGTCAGAGTTAATGAGATAATTAAGTGATTAATTGAGTGATGATTGAGCATTATTGAACACACCTGATGATAACAAGCAGAATCACCAAAGGAGAAAATCACAATTTTTAAGCCACCATCGTGGAGATGAGGGTTTGCTTTAGTTGGGCTCTTGATCCTTAACTATATCATATTAGATTTTGATTGTGCTGTTGTAACAGCTACTCAAACAAACAAAAAAGATGATCAGGTGGTGTTATGTTATTACATAATCATTATTTGATCAGAATCACTGAACTCATTTAGAGCCCAATCTCTACATTAGATCTACATTATTGATTACAGCAGAACTGTGATTCTACAGCAAATGATCATCTTTATACAACAACATAATCTGAAAAATTTCTCAAAAGTTCTGATAAAAAAAAAGGTAATGTATTTAGAGACACAGACATCAAGAATCAGCCTGTGAATCTCAACAGTGGTGACCATCAAAAAGCATGTTGCAGTGCATTCTGGGAGCCACCAATCAAAATTCATCCATGGCTCCCATCATGCATTGCTGCATGAATAAATTATGAGCTGAATTGTCTTAGTAATTTCTTTTATTGTCACTATTTCTTTCTGTTTTTATGTGACTTTTTAGTAGCTTGTTTTCTAATGTTCAGAGTTGATCTGTTGATCAGAATATGTTGCTTGTCACCGTCATTGAGATTCACAGGCTGATTCTTGATGTCTGTGTGAGCCTAAGAGAAAAACTTTTATTTTTTTATTCAGAACAACTTTTGAAAATAAATTTGGATTATATTGAATCACAGTGCTACTGCAATCAATCATGTTAATTTATCTCAGAGATTGATCTTTAAATTAGGTCAGATATTCACACAAATAATGATTACGTGAAAACATAACCTACACCACCTGATCATCTTTTGTTTCCTTGACTAGCTGTTGCAACAGCCCAAACAAAATCTAACATTAAATAGATACTATTAGATAAATCTTACCTATTTCATTCACAGATGAATGACATTAAGTTTATTAGTTTGTTTATGTAAAAACTATGTAATCCAAATGGATGGAAATTTGATATGTATTTCAATTACATAAAACTTATGTTTAGCCTGAAATATCTTTTTGAGTGTAGGAGGAGTGCTGTTATGACTGAAATATCGCACGTCTATCAGCCAATCAGATTTGAGAACCAGACAGAACTGTTATATAAATTTACAACATATATATATATATATATATATATATATATATATATATATATATATAATCTTTATGTTATGTTTCTATAGATACAGCTATTCAAAACAGCTATTTGATATTAAGAGACTTACGTTACATTAGACACAAAATTATCGTTTTTTTCCTTCTGGCGGTGTTTTGCTAATGAATGAATCAATCAGGTTGATGAATGATTCGATAATTCGCTGTACATTATAATGCTTCGTTCCTGAATGAACAAGCCAAATGAATCTGTTGAATCTTAATGACTCACTCTTGTGTGCATTAACCAATGCCATTTCAGATGCTGCATCGATTTCCTCAGCATTGCAAAGATGAATTTTGACCTTTAATTCGTCAGCTATTTTTCATCAGTTATCTTGACTTGTTACTCATTTATTTATTAATTAAATGTAAGAATTTGACAAAAGATGATGCATCCAGCAGACACAAAGTTGTAATGACAGCAACTTTTTGCCACATAACTGAAAAACATCATTAATGTAAATTTTTACTCGTGATATTGTCATGTCGATTAAAAAAGTACATTAAGCATTTTTGTGTGGGGTGGAAAATTTCGTTCTTGTATGCCGCACAGAGAAGAACCGTTTATGAATGAGTTAATTACTTTTTATGCATTAGAAAATCAAGACATTGTTATTTCAATTATTTCAAAAAACAAAAGGATTATAAATTAATATCTTACTTGCATCGTATCTGCACTTTTCCAAGCGCATTAGCCTATTTAGAGTGCGTCACACGCTAACTGAGTTGAGCACATGGTGCGAAAGCGGCAAAAACTCCCACGATATCTAAACTCGTCTGATTGGTTATTGCATCATGAGCTCAACAGGGATGTGTGTGATTGGTTGTAATGCTCAACTCTTTGACTTTCATAAAGGTCGAGGTCAGGGATCTTGGGCTTAAAAAGGTTGGTGACCATTGCTCTTGCCTAACTCATGAAACTGAGGCAACCCTCCATGTAGCCCTGTGCAAACAAACATGCCCTGTCTAAAAAGGGTACTGTTAATGATCACGTGATCAGTAGAGTAAATGGTGTTGCTGTCAGTGATACTGGATATAAATGCCTGTGCATCTTCCGGCAATGTGGCTACTAAGACAGATTTCATGTTTGTGGTCTGAATTTCAGGCTTAAAAAAAGGCGGGAGAGGACAGATAGTGAGCCATCAGCTTTTGGTGTCACTATCTGTCAGTTTTATCCTGATTAAGAGTTTTATCCTGATTAAAGCCTCACTGTAGCCGAATACATGACTGAGTAGTAGCATTTTTGTAAAGGTAGCGTTTAATTTATAGCATGAACAACTGTTTGTCTATGAACAGAGAAGTTTGTTGGTGTTTGTAGAATTTAGCTAACTGGCTAGTGAAGCAAAATCGTTTTGTTCTTTGTTTACGTCCTTGATGCAACCAAAAATAGCAACAGAACTACACATTTAAAAGACAATGTACAAACAATAAAACATACTTACAGTTTGAAACAAATAAACACACTATCTAAACCTAAACTTTATCATGAAATATAATCATTACATTTTTTCAGAAATCTTATTATTTTTGCACTGTTGTGTTACTCCATATACAATCTCTGTTAAACAAAAATACATTTCTAGAGAAATCCATAATATGTTATATAAAATACACATTTTAGTCGAGTCCCCAGGTTTTCACTCAGTCCTGTTACCCTCACACATTACCCCTTCTAAAAAACTTGGAATATCCCACAAGACACATTTTCAACAGGAAGTTGTAGCTGTGACTGAGAAGGTCAATCTCAACGTACTGTCCTGTTACCTAAATTATTTCTTTGATGTTTTTTGTTTATTTTAAAAATATTAACTTTAGGTAAGTCACTAGTATTTGCTCAGTGTCCTGTATACATATGTCATGTATTTGATAATTTTTTGCTCAAAAACTCAATCCTGTTACTTTCAGTCCAGTTACTCATATGAAAAATAACAGGAGTGAGTTAAGAGTAACAGGAGTGAGTAGAGTCCTCTGTTTTGTTGATTTAATAGTCTGAATATTAGTTGATATAATACTATTCACCTGTATCATAAGTTTTACAGTTGAAATTACTTAAATTATAGATTTTTAGGATTAGTTTTACAGTATGAATGCCATACATTGCAGGGAGCCAGTCCACCACGACGTGACTTCATCTTTTTGTCTTTCTCTTTCTTATCTTTTGTAGAAGATGGAGAGAACCTATACTTTGCAGGTGCAAGAAACACACACCCATGGCATGCTGCAAGAGAATGACTGAAACACACCCACAACCATCTCTTTTTTGTCTTTCCTTCCCTTTCCTTCCTGGACACTCATTCCTGTTATCCAGTGCTCATTCCTGTTACTAAATGTATTTATTTTTCTAAAAAACAAAACAAAAAAAACCCTCACTGTTTTTATCAGTTTTGTTTGATCCATCATTTACACAATTGTTAAATAAATTAAATTATTTTAAAAATTATAAACTTGAAGCTTCTGTCTTCTTTTAAATTAAAAAATTAATTCAATATACATATAAATCTGTTCCCATTTTCTCTCTGATGTTCACTGGATCAGTAAGTAACTTGTATACTGGGGCTATCTGTAAAAGGCATATTCTAAAGCTATAACTTTATTTATAAAGATTACTTTATTGTAGCCAATTTGAAGCACACTACAAGTTACCTTGCAATGCCATTGCAATGTGTTTTAGCATCACTAAAAGTTTGTTATCAGTATAATATTAATGTATGTTCAACACTCTTACAATGTAATTGAATCACAATTCTAATGTCACCAAAATACATTTAAAGTGAATTCTGCATGTCAAAACTTAAATACAAGAGCATATTTAAAGTGTACTTAAGTATACTTGGAATAGTTCCACTTTAGCACAAACAAGTATATTTAATACAACTTTAGTTGAACTTCAGCACTGCTTTTGGACAACTAAAATGCATTTAGTACAAAATTAGACTTTAAGTATACCAATTTATAGCGTGCCATGAGTACATTTAGTTATACTAAAGTACATACAAATAAATTGTGCTAAAGTATACTATTTTTTCACTAGGGATTAATATTTCCCATTAGTAAAAACAAAGAGGTTCTAGGTATTGCATAACCTGATATTGTTGAACATGTTCCTGGGTCAACATTTTTGTTGATCCTGGAACAACATTCAAATCAACCAATCAGATTTGAGGGACAAGTTTACTGATTATGTCAAGTTTAGGCTTAAAATCATGAATTGGTGCTTCTACATCAGAGTTATTCATCTATCATTTCCCTCTGATTTTTGGGATAACTTACGGGTAGGGTTAGGTTTAGGGGTAGGAATAGGGTTAAGACTAAATTTTCAGACTGGAATGTTGTTCCAGGATCAACAAAATATGTTGACCCAGGAATGCATCTAACTCAGCAATATCAGGACGTGCCTAGGTATTTTATATCCAAACTTAAGACATAACTACCCAGACATCATCCCAAAAAGACTGAATTTTCTCACAACTCCAAAAGATATGCGTATGATCTGCTTCTCACTGTCCACACTATCTCCAGCAAGTTTGCTGCCTGGAAACTTGTTTGCCTTAGTGGTTATGAAGAAGCAGGTAAGGCACTTAAAGCAAAACTCTCTCCATATTTGTGAAATGTAGTCGTTTGGTGTATTAACCACATCTCATACCAATCCGTTTCTGGTATTTCAGTCTTTAATTCTTTATCCCATTTCAATTTAATATATAATGCGGAAGAGGGACTGCAGCTCCTCAACACCTCATAAAGAGAAGACATTATTCTGGGTAGTACATGGTTATAGGCATCAATCATCATTTTAGTAAGGGAATGAATCTCATTTACTCTAATTTTCCTTTTTTGTTGTAGTAATCCCTTAATAAGTCCTGACTTCTTAGTCTGAAGTTATCCTTTAGTGATGTCGTTGGCTGAACAACCATTACTTATAAAAATAAATTTAAAAAAACACAAATAACATAGAACGTTGTTACAGACACTATATGTGTTAAGTAGAGGTTGAAAAGTTATAAATACTAAGTTACAAGGTAAACTTATTTGTATGCATAAATACAATGAAAAAAAAAAAAAACGTCTCGTCAACTATTATTACAACTGCATCAAAAATAAGTAAATATAACATAAAATTAAGTATATGACGAGCCACGTGATATGCAAATATATATTCCAGCCAAAAATTGGAGCCATTTTGTGACGCACATGTGAACACGGTGAAAAGAGGTAAGCTTAACTTCATATAAACTAAGCAAAATATTAGATTTTGAGGTTATAACATTAATAAAAAAACTTGTTTATATTGTTAGGTGAAGATATTTTCTGAAACGCAACGTGATGAAGACACTGAGAAGAGGTAAGCTTAACTTTGCTTTTTATCGTACATTTGTTTATTTGTGTTAATGTGTTTGTGGTTAAAGAAACTTTTTTTAAACTGAATTTCTGAATTGCTATGAATTTAGTTTCAACAATTAGAAACGTGTTACTTTCGAATACTTATGAAAACTTAGAGTTTGTACAAGTAAGTTAATTAATGAAAGGAGGAACTAGTGTACACGTGAGTATAGGCCCATTTCTTAATCCATCCATCCATCCATCCATCCATCCATCGAATGAATGTTCTAGTGGTTAAAATATAATTGTTTATTTCCGAGGACCACGCATCGTGTTGGCACGTTTACATATTGCATTAAAATTGCGTTAAGAAGATTCAGACGGAGCTATTGCACGTACTTTACATTAACAACGAGTTGTCACGTATACTTGAGTATTTTTAAGTAAATGTATACTTAAAAATACATTTGTATAATAAATGACAATAAGTTGTCATTTATTATATATGTATAGGAGCGTTCGGATGTGAAAACTGTATTTTCCACGTTCATATTTTCATATTCTCAAGTTACACGGATCGCGGGAAATGGGGGCGGCCTGTGTACGGGTAACTTTTGAGGTCTGATATATTCAAAAAATACATCGGCTAACGTTACAGGTCCATACGTATGCACGATTGATCACTAATGACTTGATTCAAACACAAGCAGTATCCTAAATGACAATGACTGTGAAATTATGATCACACCTGTGTTCGCGCTGCCGCTGATCCACAGACAGTAAGTTTATAGTTTGGATTTAAGACCCAATCAAATTAAGTAAATAACGTTACATTTTGAAATAAAGTTTAGCTTTAAATAAAGGTTGCAGATATTACACTGTTATTCCAGTAGGTGGCATCCAGTGACTGTTAAATGTTTTCGATGAGACTCGTTCAAAACCTCTGGATGTAATAAGTCTTCATTGATTAACTTCATTCATTAAAATAGTTTAAATTAATACATTTTATTTAATAGACTTATTTATAACTTTTAGCGCTTTTATAAATAGACTAAATTGTAACTTTTTAGATCGATCTTTTAAATTATACATTTTGTTTTGTTATTTAATGTTTTGTTTTCAAATCGTGGTAGGAAAGTGATCTCTATTAGCCTATTGGTACATGTCTCAAAAAAATATAGATTATACAGAGTCGTCAATTAAACTTAAAAGAATATATCCATTCCATTATATAATTTTTACTTTTAACACTTTAAAATTTACTATGATTTAAAATGTACAGTCATTAGTGTCAATGTATCCTATATTAACAAGGATTTGGGACATAAAGCATTATGCGTTTCTCATCAAGTGTGTGAAGTTCTGCAAACCACGCTGTTCCCCGATCCATGCCACTATATGTCTGTCCTTTAATAGCAGTAGATTTCAGTCGTAGTCCTGGGTATCCGCCACGCTGCGCTTTTCACGTGTCTCCCTTATCTAACACACCAGATCATCAGCTCATTAGACGAGAGCTCCATGAACTGAAGTAAGTGTTTCAGAAAAGTGAGACATACAAAATGTGCAGAGCAGTGGATCTCCAGGACCAGGACCAGGACTGGTGATGCATCATATATTTCTCATTTTAGAAATAAAATCTTTTACTGAAAAGGTATGTGCTTGTGAGACACTGCAATATCTTGCACATTCATAATAAATGTAAATAAAAATATTTTTCTTTCTAGTTCAGAATGAGATGGACATGCAAGTTTTGTAATATAGTCCATTCTACAAAAGCAGACTTACTTAAACATTACAGATTTAAAGAAACAGGAGACAGTTGACGGAAGACTTGCACTTCATTTAACAGAAGGGTCAGCTGAAGCATTTAGATGTGTAATTGAACAAACACTGAAGAAACATGACTGTGTTCCTCTGTAATCGCAGATTTGGTAAAGAAACTTTGTGAGTCAAGTTCATTATGTAAGTCACTTGGATTGGATGGTCCTTTCAGTTCCTCGTACAAGAGGAAAGAGTATTACAAAGAGAACTTCCAAATTGTGGAACCTGTTGAATATGTTATTGATGCAAAGAAAATCAGAGTTTTCAGTATGTTCCCATTCTCAAAGTGCTGTCTCGTTTAATGAATGACATGGATATTTCTCAAAAGGCACTTGAAAGATCTCTGAACAGGATGTCCAAACATACAGATCTATTCAGGATGGGCTATATTTTTCAGCAAAACCCTTTTCTATCTGACGGAGAAGATCAAATTTCCCTGATTTTTTACATTGACGAATTTGAGATTTGCCAATCCACTCGGAACGTCCCGGAAAAAACAAAAAATCACTGCAGTATATTGGGTGCTAGGAAATCTACCATCACAACTCCGAGTTGGGTTCGGTTCATTCGGGTTCAGTTGAGCTTTTGTTTATGTTTGCTGATAAGTGTTCGTATGTGAGTAAAGGCTTCAATTAAATCTGTTCATCATAAAAAGTGATAGAGTCTCTTCAGAAAATTTGGACTAAACTACTCGACTCATATGGGTTAGTTTTATGATCTCTTTATAAACTTTTTGATGCATCAAAGTTACAATTGTGTAGGCTGATTATGGAGGGACAGAAATCTCACAGATTTCATCATAAAGATCTTCATTTTTATTCTGAATATGAACAAAAATATTACAGATGTGGAACAACATGAGGGTGAACTAAGTTTTCATCCCCCGACCTTATGGAGCATCAGTGAATGTTTGAACCTTTTTTAATAGTTGCGTTTGAGTCCCTCAATTGTTCTCAGTGTGAAAAGACGAATCTCAAAATCATACAGTCACTGCTGGAAAGGGTTCAAATACTCAAAAGATGCTGGAAAACTGATGAATCTGCAGGAGCTGGAGAATTTTTCTGAAGAACAGAGCTCAGTTTAACTGCTCAGGACAAACAAGAGACTCCTGAACAACCATCACAAAACACAAAAACAGTCGTGGATCATCAGGTAACCACACACTATATTGAGAATCAATGGTTCACAAACTTTTCAACTGGGTTATTTTAATAAATGCAGCTATTTGTTTGTCTTGTGAATTATGTGTAAACATATTTTATGTAAAATATCTTACTCAGGACAGTACTAAAAGAATAGCATTCATTTTGTATGATCTCTCTTATTTTGTTAAAATTATTTACATTTTCACAGATTCTGCAAGTGGTTCCCAAACTTTTGCATGTCACTGTATATTACGTATACTTTATATAGATAATAATATCTAATTGCCAAACAAGATAAAAATTTAAATGATAGACTGTGAGACCTATTTTATTTTAAAAGATAAAATTCAAAACATTCTGTCTCATGTATTTTTCGCACTGAACAATACCAAGCGATGTTGCAAGTAAATGCACAATTATTATTTTTAAAAAACTGAAACTGCTCACATTGAACATCATCACAAGAGGAGGCTTAGCAGAAGATCCTTTACAGACTGGGATAGTGCTGGAAGCCATGGAGGTGATGATGGGGTTGGCAGGTGTTGCAAAGGCTTGTGTTTTTCTTCTTGGCCTAATTTATGCAATTAATCTGAGTTACCCCAAAGAGCTCAGATACTCGTTTGAGTTTTTCCAGAAGATCCTACTGGAACTTGACAGTGGCAAACTTTCTCCAAAGGTTTACTCTCTGAAGAACAGGCTTTTTTGTTGAAATGATGGTGTTCTGACCATTACGACTCAATATGTTTCAGTCAAAAGACAACTGGTTCTAGTACAGTGTTAGTCTGCAAACGTTTAATCACAGTCTTGTTTTATTCTCAGGAAGTTTGTTGCATGTTCCCAAAGTAAATGTTGGAAAAATTTTGAATATTTTAAGTAACTTTGCAAAGAGTGTGAACTTTGATTGCAATCTCTGTCTTATAAACAACAACAAAAAGAGAGAGAGAAAAGTTGTGGTTTTGTAGTAGTTTTATTCTTAGCAAGTTTGTTTCATGTTCTAAAAGTAAATGTGCAAGAAGTGTTGCAAAGGGTGCAACATCAAGGAAGTGACCTGTTGGAAGTGCACTTCCGTTTGTCAATTTGACACATTTTGTTGTACATTCATGATGTGTGGTTTTAGGCGTCACCATTGCTTTGCAGCCTTTGTCAAAAAATAAAGTGAAATGCTTTATTTTGTGTGATTTGCATGTTTAATTTATTTTAAGACATTAAATGCAGCAGTGCAGTAAGCAGACCAATAGCTGCAGATCTAAAATAAGTTAAAATGTTAAGTTGGTTCAACTCAATTAATTTATTAATTAAGTTATATTTTTTTAATATAACTGAGCTTAAATGTTAAGTTAACACAACTTGCAATTACTTAGTAGATTCTTACATATATTTTTAAGTAAAGAATGTTGAGTGAACCCAAAAATTTAAGTACATATAACAATGATTTTCTTGTTAATTTTAAGTCAAATTATTCCAAGTTGGGTTTACTTAAAATATATATGCACCATTTTTGCATCACACTTTTTAAGTAAATCCAACACATCATTTTTACCAGTGTATATTGTAAATGCTGATTATTTTGGAAAGTAGAGAGTCTGACGCCATTTTTGTTTATTGTAAACTGTTTGATCTTTGTTTTTGGTTATGGAGTTAGGTTTGTATATTGTATTTTTCTCTTCTTTTGTTTTGGGTTAGGGTTTAGAAAAGAGGTTTAAAACAAGGACGTTTTCTTATTTTGGCCCAGTCATTATTATTGTTCAATTTCATAACTTTTCTCAGACTCTTTCATGTTGCACCCTTTCCCCTAGAATTTCTGGAGAATGAATTTTTAGTGCCTCACTTCATTAATGAGATTCTCCCTGGGTGTTTGAAGAAAGTTGAAGAAAGTATTGGAAGTGGGCTGGGCTTAGTGAGGTCAAAGAAGATTCAGAGGGATAATCTCTTAATTTCTCTACCAGCACTGGATTCTGTTGAAATGCCAGCATTTCTGAGTTGTTCTTACCTGGTGCCTGTCATCCCATCTTCATCTGGACTGGCGTGACGATCTTCACCGAATGTCCACTCATGGGGAGGCGACATGAAGACCGGGGTGTTAATTCACAAACCTTGGGTTCCTTGTGTAGCGATAAGCCAGGAAAAGCTTGCGGTTCATCTTCTCAACTTTCTTCTGACTCTACTTCAGTGACAATGGCGTTGATCAGTGCAAGATCTCTTTCAAACAAGTCTTTCATTTTGAACAATCTTGTCCTCTTACATGATTTAGATTTTCTATTTATTACTGAGACTTAGCTCAACGTTGGTGATATGGCTCCTTTTTTCTGAACTCTCCTCCAGACTGTAGCTTTTTTAGCTCCCCGAGGTCAGTTGGATAGAGTGGGGGCCTTGCTGTTATTTTTAAAATTAAGTTTAAATACAGACTTCTATCTACTGAGGCTTATTCAACATTTGAGGTTCAGTTAATTATGTTGAATTCTTTTAAATCTGTGTTATGTGCTCTTATTTATAGACCCCATATCAAAGATTTTGTAAGTGATTTTGTAAATTTTTTCGTAGATTTTAATGTTCATGTGAGTTGTCCTTCCAGACCCTTGGTTAAAGAGTTTAATCATCTATTAGAGTCATTTGGTCTATCACAGTGTGTTGTAGGCCCCACACGTGAACGTGGTCATACTCTCAATTTAGAGTTAACACTTGGTTTTTCTGTCGACAGTGTGCAAATTGCTGACACTGTATTTTCTGACCACAAACTGTTTTGTTTAACCCTACTTTTTTCTTATAATGTTTAGGCTAATGATGGTTCTGTTGCTGTTGAATCTCGGGTGCTCTCTCCGTCTAGTGCTAGTTGTTTTTCAGCTGCTTTTAATACCATTGAAATCATTGATGGAGTGTCCTTGTTCTGGTATGGGACCTGAGGAGTTGATTATCTAGTTTAACTCTTCATGTTCGGATGTTTTGAATTCTGTGGCTCCTTTGAAAACTAGGGAAAAGAAAGTCAAGACTTAGCCCTGGTTGAACAGCAATACTATTGCTCTTAGGCAGGAGTGCAGGAGGGCTAAGCCTAATATTTATATTATTAGCCTCATATTAATCTTTGAGATATTGTTTGACAAAGTTTCAAAAAGTAGTTAAATTAGCTAGATCAAACTGTTTTTTTTGACATTATTTCAAAGAATTGACTATTCAAATTATGTGTTATCAATTGTCAATAGTTGTTTGTCTACTATATTGTTCCAAGTAGTTTTAAACATGCTATCATTCAGCCCCTTCTGAAAAAAGTGAATCTTGATGCCTCTGACATGAATAACTTTTGTCCTATTACAAAATGATCTTTTATTTCCAAGATATAAGAATAAATTATATTTGTATAACTGACTGATTTTTTTAGTTAGTAATAATATTCTCTATAAATTTCAATCAGGCTTCAGAGCTGGTCATAGCACAGAGTCTGCTCTATTGAGATTTTTAAATGATATTTTATTAGATGTAGATTTGGGTAGTACTGTTGTTCTACTGTTGTTAGGTTTCAGTGCTGCTTTAAATATGGTTGAACATGATATCCTCATTGATCCTCTTAAGGCAGGAACACACAAAAAAGCACAGGTTGGCTCACGTCGGTAGTGTCATGGTCCAAAGTTGCCCTGACACACCAAACCGATGCTCAACAGCCAAGAACCTCCGTGTCCCGTCCAGGGACCAGACATGAGGTCCTTCCTCAGAGGAATGGGCCAAGGAGGTGCTGTTGCGAGGAGTGTCAGATCCGAAAACCAGGTTTGAGTGGGCCAATACAGAGCCACTAGCAAGACCTGCTCCTCATCCTCCCTGACTCTGCACATGAGCTGTGTGAGCAGACTCACTGGGGGAAACGCATTTTTGAGTAGGCCCCGGGGCCAGCTGTGTGCCAGAGCATCCATGCCGAGAGTGCCCTCGGTCAGGGAATAAAACAACTGGCAATGGGCTGTGTCCAGGGAGACAAGCTGCTCTATCTGTGAGACCCCGAAACGCTGCCAAATCAGCTGGACCACTTGGGGATGGAGTCTACATTCGCCCAGAAGCAGAGGCTGCCGTGAGAGCTCATCAAATGCACGCCTGGGACGTGAATGGCATGAACAGACCTCAGATGCTTCTGACTCCATAGCTAGAGATGGCGGGCGATTTGCAACATGTGACGGGAGCGTAGAACACCCTGATGGTTGATGTACACAGACAAGCACATACTATGCTTCGGATAGCACTGCGATTGTTGTCAGCAGCTCCTTGAAGTGGCCCAGTGCAAGACGTACTGCTTGCAACTCGAGGCAATTGATATGCCAATGCATACAGTTGAGGCCCGTCCACAGACCTGATATTGCATGCCCGTTGTACGTGCTTCCCCACATGGTGGCAGAAGCATGCGGTGTATACCACAGCATGCCTGGACACTTGTTCGCGGGGAATGCCTGCCCACAGGAACGAAGGGTCGGACCACTGAGTGAGGGTGCGACAGCAGTTCAGTGTCACGGCAACACAGAACGTACCATGCTGCCACGCCCATCTCGGGACCCGGCCATGTAGCCAGTGCTGAAGTGGTCTCATATGAGGCAATCCAAACAGGGTGACTGAACAAGACACAAATTCCACTCGGCCGTCTTCTGGGGGAGGGAGACATGCAGGTATCATCTCCTGAAGAGCTGACATCCTCTCCTCCAGATTGCCCATCTCAGGACGGCTTCCTCTATCTCTTGCCACCTGGCTTGGCTGGGTTCTGGATGGATGTGTTTGATAGCCTCAGTCTGCTTTTGTGTGACCGAGAACTGCTGGGCGAAGCTCTCGACCAAGTCGCCTAATAGGTCGACCTGAGACACGGGGGAGTCCAGGATCTGATACTTATTGGTCTCCCTCACGTCTGCCAAGGTCAGCAACAGGTGACACTGCTGGACTACAGCAGAAAAACTACAGCTACAGGTTTTAGAAAATCATAGCTAACAGGGGGGAAAAACAAACATTGATTTGCAGCGTAA
The DNA here is from genome assembly GCF_024489055.1 of Chanodichthys erythropterus. Taxonomy (NCBI): domain Eukaryota; kingdom Metazoa; phylum Chordata; class Actinopteri; order Cypriniformes; family Xenocyprididae; genus Chanodichthys; species Chanodichthys erythropterus. Next base: position 67,069,555 of record NC_090223.1, on the reverse strand, counting down.
TCAGTTATTAATATTTCATTGATCCTCGTTTTGCATGTGCTCATAATTTATTTGTATGACAGCCTGGCCTAAAATTATGTCACACAATTAAACACAAATAAGATAATTGACTCCAAGCGCAACTATGCAATGTGCTTACAAAATATTTAAGACATATTTAATAATATTTGAATAAAGGGTGAATATGTACAGTTGTCTTTCAAACTGGGCTTTCCTTGAGTTGTTGGAGCCATTGATGAATCTCATGTTCACAGCATCAATCAAACTGTAAATGAGACGACATAGAAAAGGATTCCTCAGAATCAATACTAATTTGAGAAATTTAGCACAATGCAAGGCAATTTTTTTTAAATAAATGCATTTCATTTCATTTTATTATTATTGATTTTATTATAATTACATTAAATAATTGGTGTCAAGCTGCTGTAACTTCACCATTGCAGGCTCACTATTGCCTGATTCAGAGGCTGAGGGCGACCATTTTGAGTTGCCATCATTGTAGTCATTGTAGTTATTGTAGCTGTGGCTTTTCTCCAGTGTGAAGGTTACCTTTAAATCTGAAACTCTTTCCACACTGATCACATGTAAATGGCTTCTCTCCAGTGTGAATATTCATGTGTTCCCTAAGGCTTAGTTCCCGTGTGAAGCCATTCCCGCAGAGTGCAGGTGTAAGGCTTTTCTCTAGTGTGAGTGCTCATGTGGACTTTAAGGCTTTCTTTTCGATTGAAACTCTTTCCACACTGATCACATGTAAAAGGCTTCTCTCCAGTGTGTATTCTCATGTGTTGCCTGAGGCTTCGTTCCCGTGCGAAGCCATTCCCGCACAGAGTGCAGGTGTAAGGCTTTTCTCCAGTGTGAGTACTCATGTGGGCTATAAGGCCTTCTTTTCGTCTGAAACTCTTTCCACACTGTTGGCAGGTGTGATGCTTTTCTCCCGTGTGAATTCTCATGTGGGCTATAAGGCTTCCTTTCTCACTGAAACTCTGTCCACACTGTTGGCAGGTGAATGGGCTCTCTTCATTGTGAATTCTCACGTGTGTTATAAGACTTCCTTTTCGACTGAAACTCTTTCCACACTCTTGACAAGTATGAGGCTTTTCTCCAATGTGAACTCTCATGTGGACCACAAGGTTTTCTTTTGTACTGAAACTCTTTCCACACTGTTTGCAAGTGAATGGGTTCTCTCTAGTGTGAATTCTAATGTGGGCTATAAGGGTTCCTTTTTGACTGAAACTATTTCCACATTGTTTGCAAGCGAATGGGTTCTCTCCAGTGTGAGTTCTCATGTGGACTATAAGGCTTCCTTTATGTCTGAAACTCTGTCCACATTGCTGGCAGGTGAAAGGTTTCTCTCCAGTGTGAATTCTCATGTGGCCTTTGAGGCTTCCTTTTTGTGTGAAACTCTTTCCACACTGTTGGCAGGTGAAAGGTTTCTCTCCAGTGTGAATTCTCACGTGGTCTTTAAGGGTTTCTTTATGTCTGAAACTCTGTCCACATTGTTGGCAGGAGAAAGGTTTCTCTCCAGTGTGAACTCTCATATGAGCTATAAGGTGTCCTTTTCGACTGAAACGTTGTCCACATTGCTGGCAGGTGTAAGGCTTTTCTCCAGTGTGAATTCTCATGTGATCTTTAAGGTGTTTATGTATGAAACTCTTTCCACAATGTAGGCAGGTGAAATAACTTTTATTTCCAGTCTTTTGAGCTCCTTTTTGTAAGGAGGTCTTTATAGCCTGTGTCGATCTTTCCCCAGTCATGAAATCGTGTTTATCATAATGTTCTTTCTCTTCTTCCCTTTCATTAGGTTCATGACTCCCCTCTCTCAGTGCCATTAGGTCTAGGGCAAAAATAGACATAAAACAATTTAGACATTTAAAGCATCAAAATCAACAACATGTATGATCTATACCCTATCCCAGTGGTTCCCAACCACATTCCTGGAGGGCCACCAACACTGCAGATTTTGCATGTCTCCTTTATCTGACACACCCATTTTAGATCTCTGAGTCACTACTAATGAGCTGATAATCTTAATCAGGTGTGTTTGATTGAGGAGATGTTCAGTGTTGTGCAGTGATGAGATGTGCAGTGTTGGTGGGCCTCCAGGAATGTGGTTGTGAACCACTGCCCTATCCTATCCTATCCTATCCTATCCTATGGATCAGGGATGGGCAGCTTTGGTACTGGAGGACCACTCTTTTGCAGAGTTATGTTTCATCCCTTTTCAAATACACCTGCCTGTAATTTTCAAGCATTCCTATAGAATTGAGGCTGCTTTATACTTCTTCTCTGTGTGTACACCATAGGTATGGCCTAGGCTGTGAGTGCCACACGTAGCCTACAATGTAGCTTGACGTGCACCTCTTCTATTCAAAAATTGTATTTCTGGAAGTCTGTTTCAGTCTGACTGCTCTGATCAGATTTCGTGTGGTTTATTTGACTTTCTCACACCACGTTAAACATAAACATCAACATTGTTATAGGAAACATACTTAAAGACCCCCTGTGGTGGTTTTTAATGTTGTTTATATGTCTATGTGGTGTTTTTAATATGCTTTGAGACAAACCATGTGCAAATTCATGAGTCAGCACTATTGCTGAGTATTTTATGTTTGAAACTGCAGTAAACCAAAAATCCGCGGTTTGAAATCGGTGGTATTTGTGAAGTCACAGACTACCTTGTAAGGGTACCTGTGTCTTTAGCATTTCATTAACTATGACTGCTCTCTCAAGAGAAGCCAGGTTATCCCGGAAAATTTTCTGTTGATATGAAAAATTGTGTAGAATTATCAATATAGCGAGTCTATTACGATTAGACTTGTGCCGATATTCGGTAATGCGATAAATCCCGATAATGAATATGCACGATATTGTAATCGTCGGCACTTCAGAATACCGTAAATAATAATTTATTTCCAATTATTAATTTTTTTTAAGGCAATTAAGAATACTTTACCCATCAATTGTATAAAATGCAAAACACCGCTGTATTCTGTGTCAAAAGGACACGCGCTCAGACGTAAACAATCCCAACGTTCACGAGAAGCACATGGCGGAACCAGTGAAGGAGACGAGCTGACAGCCCTCTGACAGCAGAGGGCGCTGATGGAACAGCAGCGTGCAGCGGTTACCACGGAAACCGTGCAAACAAAGTAACTGCGCTAGTGAAGTTTTTAAAATGCTTCAAACAGCCATTCATTTTTTTGTAATCTCAGTGTTGTTCATCACAGCACCAAATACTGAATACTGAATACTTAATAAACACTTAAAAGGATATTTATTTTCAAACCTAAACATTTTTATATTTTAATCTGGACTACAACATGCCCTAATGATTAGAAATGTTGATTATTTTTTATTGTTCAGTAAAACATACAGCTTCATTAGTTAACATGTTAATTCATTATCACTAAACTGACTATAAAAATACTTATAAAGTTAACATTAATTAATTATTATTAATTAATGTTAACTTCTTAATTACTGTTTAATAACATTACTAAAAATCAATAACAATGATCAGTTGTGTTTCTAAACTAACATTAACAAAAAATAACACTTTCTGTATCAAATGTAGCAATCTTAGTTAATACTTTAAATAGAGTAAAGTGTTATCTGTTGTTCTTTATAGCCTAATTCTTTTGCATTTTAATCTGTTTGAAAATTTCAGTCAGAGTTGTTTTTGTTTTATTGCAAAAATAGTTCTTAAACCTGTTAAACTTATTGTAATATCGTGATAATACCGTATACGGTGATAAAAGCGTCATCAATTAATCGCAACAGGAAAATTTGATACCGTCACATGCCTAATTACGATGTTATGATGAACTATGCCTTTCTCCACTGATGTTCCTAGTTGTGCAAAGCATATAACTGCGTATAATTCTGCTTGATCCAACTCGTGACTCAAGATCCGCTCTTGCTCACAACATGAAATTTCTCTGTACTGTACTAGCTGTTGGTAGCCATTAAAGAAAACATAGCATAGGTTTATTTAAACAAAAATATGAAACTATGTTTTAAATTCATCTATTTGATTATGAAAAGTGAACAGCATGAGTAAGATAGAAAACATCATACGATGCGCAGTATATCGGGAGACATGGAGTGGGTCAGACATGATTTTGACCAATTCATTAAGTATTGGTTTATAGAAAGACTTTCTTTAAAGTTAAGTTCAATTAGTAAAAATTGTATCTTAATTTTAATCAATGTTTTATCAACCAATTGCCTTGATATAATAAACAAGAAGCAAATATAGCAGACAATATAGGCCTAATCATGACATGGAGTGAACTGGAGCGTGTCTTACAGGCTAAATGAATGGAAACTCAGCGTATAGGCTGCTTGCCTCACAGACCTGAGAAAAATATCTATAGAAAGCTTGAAATGTCTACTTCTAAACTAAAGAATTCAAAACAAAAAAAAAGTAGTAGGCTACTCTGATTATATAGCCTATATTAAATGCTCATTATTATGGTTCTCTCCAGCATTTAAGAAATTAAATTAATATAAATGTGATTAGTCAACTAATGGCTTAAATGAACAACTACTAGTCGAAGTAGAAAAAACTTATTTTACATATTTTCGATCCAGCATGTCGCAAAGGGTTCTGATTTGAACTTGCGCTCCATTCGCATGCTCTGACACACACAGAGCCTGCATTGTACATTATTATCAGTTTAAAATTATATTTGTTTATGACTAACCTGTACTCTTTCTTCACAACAAAACGCTTTGCAGGTCTATCATCTCTAGTAGTCACACACACACATCCTCATCAGTTAGCATGTGTCCCACCCCAACACACACCAGAGCTAAAACTTTGCAGGTCCTATGGCTGAGAGAGAGCCTACTCGGATTAAAACCTCTTCAGTGCTCAATTATAGTAACGCAGCAATTTTTTTGTCAGTAACGGTAACAGCGTTGTAAAGGGAAAAAAGTAATTAGTTTGATTACTCGTTACTGAAAAAAGTAATGCCGTTAGTATTTAGTAGTTTATTTATAATGCTGTTATTCCCATCACTGTTAATGAATGACAGAAACATTGCAAGGGCTGTGCCAAAGTAAAGTGACAGCTGACTTTAAAGGTGCCCTAGAATTGAAAATTGAATTTATCTTGGCATAGTTAAATAACAAGAGTTCAGTACATGGAAATGACATACAGTGAGTCTCAAACTCCATTGTTTCCTCCTTCTTATATAAATCTCATTTGTTTAAAAGACCTCCAAAGAACAGGCGAATCTCAACATAACACTGACTGTTACGTAACAGTCGGGATCATTAATATGTACGCCCCCAATATTTGCATATGCCAGCTCATGTTCAAGGCATTACACAAGAGCAGCCAGTATTAACGTCTGGATCTGTGCACAGCTGAATCATCAGACTAGGTAAGCAAGCAAGAACAATAGTGAAAAATGGCAGATGGAGCAATAATAACTGACATGATCCATGATAACATGATATTTTTAGTGATATTTGTAAATTGTCTTTCTAAATGTTTCATTAGCATGTTGCTAATGTACTGTTAAATGTGGTTAAAGTTACCATCGTTTATTACTGTATTCACGGAGACAAGAGCCTTCGCTATTTTCATTATTAAACACTTGCAGTCTGTATAATTCATAAACACAACTTCATTCTTTATAAATCTCTCCAACAGTGTAGCATTAGCCACGGATCACAGCCTCAAATTCATTTAGAATCAAATGTAAACATCCAAATAAATACAATACTCACATAATCTGACGCATGCATGCAGTATGCATGACGAACACTTTGTAAAGATCCATTTTTAGGGTTATATTAGCTGTGTGAACTTTGTTTATGCACTGTTTAAGGCAGGGGTCTCAAACTCAAATTGGCTGGGGGCCACTGCTGTGATTGACATCTCATTGGAGGGCCATTATAACATTTAAGCACAACAAGAAAGCGCAAAATTTCTGGAAATTTACTTTATTTGCTGAGACGTTAGCTCTTATTTATTTCAAATTCTATAATATTATAAACATTTATAAACATTTTGTCTTGTAAACAGCAGTATATATATATTTAATTTTTTTTTTGAGAGAGAGAGAGTTAGTGCAAATATATAACAGTTAGTGCAAATCTTTGTCCCTTACTTTATATCAACTTTAATAACTTATCAAATCATTGAACTGAACTAACAACCATGCAGTGAACACATGCATCTTTGATATTATATCTTTGGCTGCGGTATGGCCGTGCATTGGACACAAACTCAGCAACTCCTCCGTCACTTCAAACTGGTTATTAATACCCCTGATGAAAATGGCTAGCTGAGCAGTGTCTGTGCTATCTGTGCTTTCGTCAAGCGCCACAGAGTATGCGGTGAAATCTCTAGATTTGCCACGTACATGATCATAAATGTCACTCGATAACTCGCTAATCCTCTCTGCTACTGTGTTTGCCGATAGAGAGAGAGTGTTGAACAAGCTCTTCTTTTCTGACATAGATAATCAGCGACTTTCAACATGCAATCCTTAATAAACTGCCCTTCAGTGAATGGCTTTCCTGCTTTAGCGATCAATTCACTCACCACATAACTTGCTTCAACTGCAGCATCAGCATCCTTTTTGGCTTTATGGAAAAGGCCTTGTTGGGATGTCAGCTCTCTCTGCAACTGAGTGGCTCATTTTTTTCTCTCGTCTTCCTGGTACTTCTCATACTGTTCTCCGTGTTTAGTCGAGTAATGACGCTTGAGATTATATTCCTTTAGAACGGCGGCTTTTTCTTTGCATATCAGACAGACGGCATTTCCATTAAACTCCACAAAAAAATATTGCAATGTCCATCTTTCTTGAAATTGTCTGTGTTCGTCATCCACTTTCCTTTTTGGTTTGGAAAGAGACATTTTTCGTGTTCTTTCGCTGCCAAACAACAACTAAAATACTAAGGCACCAAAACCAGCTCTCCTCTTTTTATTTTTATGCAATCACGTTCCTTATTTTTTTTTCTTTCTTTCTTTCTTTCTTTTTTTAAAATAGAATCGTGTTTAAATTTCATGTGAAGGGGTAGTTTTTGTATGAAGCAAAAAAATAAATAAATAAATAAAAAGTTTTTTTTTTTTTGCGGGCCGGATTATGTTTTAATTTTTAAAATCAGTTGCGGGCCGGCAGTTTGAGACCACTGGTTTAAGGCAAGCGCGAGCTCCGTGGGCAGGGAGCGTGAGCATTTAAAGGGGCCGCAACATGAATTGGTGCATTTCTAATTATGTCCCAAAATAGGCAGTTAAAAAAATGAATTTAAAAAAAATCTATGGGGGATTTTGAGCTGAAACTTCACAGACACATTCAGGGGACACCTTAGACTTATATTACATCTTGTAAAAAAACGTCCGATGGCATCTTTAAGTAGGCCAAAGCCAAAAAAGTTTATGTTTTTGTCCTCCGAAATATTTTAATGCTATAAAACATAGCTTAAACAATATTGCTCTGAGCGTGTGACCTTGATTCATGTGCATATTCAGTCAGTGTGGAATCTCAAGTTCTGAAAGAGTTATTCAGTCTATTATAAAATGTGATTTTTGCCGCATGTAGAATGGATCAAACCATAGACATTAGCCTACCTGATGAGTTCAAGTAAATACGTTGGAAATCCGTACTCATTCAAGGAAGTGCATTTATTTCATGTACGGAGAAGGCACGAGCCCCTGTTAATTTCGTTAACGAAAACTATGGCGAAAAATGTTCGTTGATGACCTCTTTTTCCATGACTAAGACGAGACGATGAGAGACGACACCAATTTCATTTAACGATAAAGTGACTAAAACTACATGTGCAATATTGATGACGAAAAAAGACGAGACTGAAATGTGGCTAAAAGACTAAACACTTGACCAAAATCACTCTTTTGAAATCACTTTTTTGTTTTTGTTGAATAAAGTAGACAAAAAATTACAGACCGTCTTTATGAGTGGTCACGCTTGCCAGATTTCCAGAATGTAAATCCCCTATCAGAGCTTTTCTGTTAAAAGAACACATTTTACTTAATCTATGCTATCTGGCAACCCCACACTCTCTACACTGAGGAAGAAGCGCGGATGATCTGAAAACACAGACAAGTAAGCTGAAGTTCAGCGCTCTTCATTTGAGATTTCTACTTAAATTAAAGTGCCTATATTGCGCTGCTCGTTTACTGACTAAATCTGACCCCAAAGTGCAAGCGGATATCCAGTAATGGTTCTCAAACTGACATACGCGAAAAATGCCGTTCATTTTAATCTACTCCACCTTAAAATATCATGAATAACATAAAAAAACTGACTGCACCAACACAAGCCAGCATCGCTACATTAGTGCTGTTCTCGACAATATAATGTTACCTTTGTGAAAGTGGGGATTATTTAGCACTTACTAACATGAAGAACAAATATATATCACTTCGTTTTTATCATCATTATATTAATTGCAGTTTTAAAAAAAAATGTATTTAAGGCATTATTTATTTTACAAAAGGTATTTATAAAGGTAAAAAATGCACTGGAAAAATCCATTTAAGAAGGCAAATATTGTCCCTTAATGGAAATGTGTAACTGCAGTCTAAGTGGAAAAGAGAGGGTACACAGAAGGATGTTAAATCCCTCAGGGGCTATGACACTCTAGAAAGTTTGGGAACCACTGAAAGAGGATATGTACATTTGTACACGTGCTACTGCTAAGAGTGCAATGTCAGTACTGTCTGTTACCTTGATTCACATTTTTCATAAGCTTAAATGAATTGGTCTAAAGAGAAAAATTAGAATGACTATTTTGTCTAAAGACTACATCAAAAAAATTAATGTTGGTAACTGTAGTTTGACTAAAAGGAATGACTAAGACTTGACAAAAATGTGGTGACTTTTCGTCGACTAAAACTAGAATAAAATATGAAAGACTAAAATGACTAAAATGTGACTAAGACTAAGGAGCATTTTCATCTCAACTCTCCGAGCTGGCCTGAGTGGAGGCGGGGCTAATTTGTATATTTATTGATCCGTATGTCATTTTGGTGATCAAAGATGAGTTTTAAGTTTTAAAAAATTATTTACTACAGGGGGACTTTAAAAGAGGAGTTTCATGTCTATCCTTGTATTATTTATTAACTCATCAAGGTTGATATAAGACTAATAAAGTAATAAGTAAATACTTTTTGGAATCATTTGTACAGTAATTAATTACACTATTGAAGATGTAATTAGTAATTCATTACGTTTTTAGAGTAACTTACTCAACACTGTTAAAAGTTCATAAATGCAATCAATTGTTCTATGATTTGAGACCCTGGACCACAAGACCAGTCATAAGGGTCACTTTTTTTGAAATTAAGATTAATACATCATCTTAAAGTTGAATAAATTAGCTTTCTAGTGACGTATGGTTTGTTAGGATATGATACAATCATTTGAAAACCTGGAAGGTGCAAATAAATCTAAATATATACCTGAAGGCATTTTTAGAGTTGTTTTTTCTGAGTGACAAACACAAAAGTAAAGACTCATAACTCAAAAACTATAGCAAGGAGAGTCAAAAGGTAGGTATCATTTGATAGAACACTTTTTACTTTTAATATATATATATATATAATTACATAATAAGATATTCTCATGCTGAGAAACTGCTGATAAATTTCAAATCAAATATATTTTTAAACAAATATAATTTTACACATGCTTTCATTTGACATGCAACAATTAATGAAGGAAATAACAAAGGAGTAAAATTATTTGGATCTGGATCAAATTTTGTGGTGATAGCACGAAGTAAGCAAAAGTTACAGCATTTGGAAGCAAGTGAGCCTGTTTGTTTAGCACCTACAGTTAGCGCCTGTGCGCTGTTTTTTTAGTTGTAAACTCAATTTGTGCAGAGGGTGAAAATAACAAATGTGTACAGTCTCTGATTTTGTATGCAAAAAGAATTATTGTGTTATCTACTTGGTTTCCGTTATTATTGGCTTATAAAGAGAGACACACAAACAGAAGTCCTTAGCATACATTCCTTACAAAAATATTTTTATATTTATGGTAGAAAAAATCTTCATGTAACATGATCTTTACTTAATATCCTAATGCTTTTAGGCATAAAAGAACAATTTATAATTTGGACTCATACAGTGTATTGTTGGCTATTGCTACAAATATACCTGTGCAACTTACGATTGGTTTTGTGGTCCATGGTCACATTTAATGGAAACACTGAATTTTAAAGCCATGTAGTTACACATTATTACATGTACTCACTATAGCAGTGGTTCTCAACCTTTTTTTGGCCAGCGCCCCCTATCCATTATTATTTAGGTCCTTTACCGCCCCCTCCCCATCACCACCAAAAAAGGGCTAAATGTCTTTATTGAATGTATGCTGACTACTATTTTAACATTTATAGTTTTAAAATCCAACATAATATAAAATCCAACAGTTACAAATTTGACATTCAAAATTTAAATTAACAGCAGATGTACTGTGAACAGCCAGTCAGCAAAGCAGCAGCATTCTTTTCAATTATTTTCAATGGAGAACATTAACGAGAATAAAAACAATGATTTATTTGAACTCTCGAATTAGCAAAATTGAAATTTGAAAATTAGTGTGAGCCCTGTGCTCGATGTTTCTATGCTAATTTCTTCACTGCGGGTTGCAGAGATGTTAGTTTCAGCTGTAGTGCGCCTGAGGCATGCAAGTCCAAGCAATTGTGGTACTTAGACTGCATGTGGATGACCTGGCTGAATCCCTGCTCAACGAGATATGTTGTTGGAAAAGCAAGAATCGGCAGCTTGATCTTTTGCCAGAGAGACGGATACTGCTGCGCATATTTGACCCACATGCTGTACCAGCCAGAGGTGCGAAAAATAGCCTGGGCTTCGTTGTCGCACTGGATGTTGAAAAGATGCTCCTGAATAGCGGGCTTACATTCGCTCACATCCGCTTGAAAGGGCTGCACAACCCAACTGGGAACATCAAGGTTGAGAAGGTCCCTGAAGCGGATCTCCATGTCGGCCTTAACCATCGCCAGGTGGTCAGTGTAAACTAGGAGGAGGTCATCAGTAAGAGCCTCATACATGTACCGGACCTCAGACCTGTAAAGAGTACTATTTTACAGTTCAATTGTTCTCTTATCCCCATAAATATTTGAAGTGTTTGGTTCCAAAACGCAATAACTCCATTTTGATTAATTTGAGTAAACAGGGGTTTTCTTTACCAAGAAAGTGGCAAGATGAAAACCACTATTTTCTGTTTCAAACTTTCACATAGCATCTTTTGGTTATTAAAACATTAAAAATTGAAAATCAAAATGTAGATTTTAAAGATTTAATATAAAAACTGATTATTTCCCCCCCTAAATGCAATAAATCCATGACTTTTTTTCCCAAAATGGAATTAATCCATCAATCTAAAAGTTATTTTTCATATTGAAAATACAGAACAAATATGAAGCATATATCACGTTCTGCAGAGAAAATGTGTTTTGGGAAAAGGAGGAAACATGACAGAATAACATGACAGATATCGCATTTTGCGCAAAATTAATAACAGACTTTTCAATACCGACCAGATACAATACTGATTTTGGCGTAAAAGTTTTTTTTTTTTTTTTTAAGGTGTTTATCGTGTTTTGGAACCAGACTCTGAATCTGAATTAGTTGTTTTATTGCCTTTTATTCTACTGAAATAGTTATATAAGTTAATGCGTGCTATAGGTCTCTATTTTCAGACTCAATATAATCACTCGATATAATAAGCATTACGGAAATAAAATATATTAGGCTCATAATAGTTGGTCTGTTATATCTATTTAGTGTTGTTTCTGAAAAAAAGATCACCTTGGCCAGCTGTGGGAAATGAGCAAACTGCCTCCTGCCTATACTCTGGTCAAATCCAAGGCGGTTATTCACAGTCTCACCTCCAGGCTAGATCTCTACAGGCAGAGTGATGTCATTTCCTTGGAGCTTTAATGTGACTTGCATTCATCTTCTCAAAAAAGTCTGCGAGGTACATGATGTTGCAGCAGCTGTTCCCCGAGAGCTCCATCAACCTCCTCCAGGAACTCGACGATGCCATCAAACAGCTCACAAAAACGAGCAAGGCAGTTTCCCTCTGAGAGCCAGCGGACATCAGTATGGAGAAGAAGCCGTTCAAAAGTCTCATCGTTTTCCTGTCGGAACAGTCTCATTCAATGCATGGGCTTTAATGTTGTTTATTGCTTTGACTGCCACTTGGAGAGACTCGTGGAGAACTGGATTGGTGCATTTGGCCACAAGGTTGTGGCGGTGCAGAACACAGTGGACTGTGAGGATATTGTTGTCTCATCCAGCTGAAGGCTGAATGGAGAGTCCCGCAGGATGGATTTCAACACCTGTGTGGGATCACGCTCCATCACGGTAGAGATTATTTCTTTGATGGCAGGAAGCACCAACTTTTCTCCAATTGTGAACAGTTGTCCACATTTGGCGATCAGCAGGGAGATGTTATATGACGCTATTAGCCCACTATCATTTTGGATGGTACTCTTAGTGAAGAGACTGCTGATGGTTCTCCTACCGTGTTTCTCTTTTAAGGCCTGGAAGAACGGACGGCCCTTATCTGCCTTGATTCTCATAAGGTGCTCCTTGAGACGTGAAGGTTTCATGGCTTCGTTTGAAAACACTTGCTCACAGAGTAAACACATTGGGAGTTGGGTGTTGATAGGAGAAGGTATAAATCCATAATTAAGATATTCAATAGAAAATTGTCTGCATTTTTTTCTTGTTCGGCGGCGCCATTTTTTGTGTGGACTGTGATTTTGAACTGAAAAGTGACAATGTCACAGAGGCTATTATTTATGGAAGACTGGAATGCAGGATTTGTTGTGACACATTATAAACTGAAAGAATAAGTAATGTCAATCAGTTTAATTAAAACCAAAAAATGTAAATGAATAAATTATTTTAAAATGGGCAAACTAGTAGACATTGAAAATTGTGCAATTCTTGTTTTATGATTATTCTAATTTAAGATTTTTACATTTAACAGTATAAATTAATAAATAGTAGTAATTATTAAAAACAAATAAACATATGATAGCGTTTATTCACGTTTAAAACTGTTAATAAAGCCAGCATTTAAAAACATTTTCCAGTTTTCTTTACCTATTTAAAATTCTAGTTAAAATATTTAGTTAATGCCTAAAAAATACCGTATAAATAGAAGTTAAATTCATTTTAAAATTTGTTAAAACTTAAAATGATTTATTGAAAATATTTGAAAATATAAGTTCTTAAGTCAGTACTTTTTAATGGCTTGTCAACTTCCCATTCCCCTGCTGCGAGATTCCTGTCAGAGCGTTGGTCTTTGCAAAAGAAACGATAGCTTACATGTCGCATTTAACTGGCAGATTTTAGAATTGTGTAGGCAATTCTTTTGCAATTACAAGTTTAATATTGTCTTGCCTGGATCTTTGGTGTAAACTTGTGAACGACCCCCTTTCAAAAATCTTGTTCTCTGAACGCCCCGTTGAGAAACACTACACTATGGTAATGAGTTAGTAATGCTTAATTACAAGTAACCAAACCATAGCTCTAGCTCTACAGTAAGTACACTTGAAGAAGTAAATGAACCGACTGAGAGAATTCAGACACTTTTCTGTAAGATTATATTGTATATTCTCCATTTCTGTAGAGCTGGACATTTTAATAATAATGATCAAATTCAGCTTTGAGAATAAAACCAACCTGTTTGTTCCTCAGTTTCTTCATGTTTCACACTGAATGTTTCTTCAATCTTTATGTCTTCAGTCTCTTCCTCTTTAATAAACACGTCTTCAGTCTCATCTTTAATGAAATCAATTTTCATATCTTCAGTCTCCTCTTTAATAAACGCCATCTTTAAGAAGAGAATATTTTAACAGTTAATGATCTACTGATCAGGTTAGACAAAAAACACTAAAAACTAACGCTGCAAATTAATAAACTTCATATTTAGGCATTTATGACTGATGAAAACATGCTTAGTTAGTTTATTAGTGTTTGTTGTTGTCATTCATGTTCACTGTTTGAGCAGCACGTGTCGTGATTCACTGAATCATTTCTCAAAGTATTTGATTCAATTGACTCGGAGTTGAAAAGTTCAGTTTCTCCATTATTACTCGCCATTTCTATACAGAGAAATGAGACGCAGGTTTACTGTTTATCATCAGTGGATGAGTTTTACTCACACAAATATCCTTCATTACAGTTAGATAAAGCATTACAATGTTACATTAAATAGTAAATAAACTAATTTCACATCACTTGATTAAAACAAAACACACAACTATAAATCACTGAACTGTTTCTATCGATTAAATCACCTTAAATTCTTAAAACAAACCTTTCTTCAGCAGAATCACAGCAGATGCTGGATCGCGGCGCAGTCTTATGACGTCACGTCGCCACTCCAAAATAAAAGTCCTGTTCGGACGCTGCATTGTCGGCAATCACAGAAGACTGTTTTACCAGATAATCTCTGTATTAAAACTAAAACAGTGACAAATATGATACAAACAAACATGTTAAAAAGGTTGTATGAGTTCATTCATGGGTCAATATCACTATAAAGTGCTTTTGAGACTGCACAATTTCCAAAATAAAAATCAGAGATTTTCCATTTAACTTCATATGTTTTGTATTAAGGAGACCTTATGCTGTTAGAAATGCATATTGGTCAAGCTCCAGCATAAATTAACATAAATTTTATAAATTAACTGCAAGCAGGCAATATACGAGCAAACAACTAAATATTGCATATCATTACATAGTGATTATGAAATGTAGATTTGCAGAAAGACAATGTTTGTTTTTCTACAGTACATTGGACACGTAAAATGATGCCCTATTGCTTAATAATGGATTACCCCTGTGTGCACCAAACCCATCTTGAGTGTTTGCTGCTAAAAAAACTATTTTTTGTTTCATCTGAATGTACTTAATACTATACAAACTAACCATATAATTTTGAAAATGTGTTATTAAATGTGTAACTATAGCTATAGTAAAATGTCTCCTTTGACTGTATGTGATATTATTTCCATACCATGTTGTGAACTTGTGACAAATAGTATAAAGACACGGGGGTATGGGCATTTAATGTCAAAATATAGGCCTTACATGTATTTAATCATTGCAAATCCTTGAACAAGTGAAACATACATTAAAGCCAATGAGACATTTAACAACAGAAGGTGTATACGGCAAGTGTATGATATTTCTTTCGTGATGTGGTGAACGAATTTATATTTATATATTTATATGAAATGTTTATCTGCTATAGGCTATTGGATCTGTTCATGTCTTTCACATTTTATCATTAAAGTTTTTTTTGCATTTGTCAAAAATATTTATCGTATTCATATTAAATAAATTTTAATTAATAAAACTTATTCATTTTGTTTTCAGGGATGAAAAGACAGGTTTTTCTGCAGAAAGGCTATGATATGGGCTTATAATCTTTAAGTGTTTTGAGATGATTATTTGTTTTTTGCTTGTTTTTATTTTATTATGAGCAGTTTTTAAATATATTTTAACCCTATTATTTTAGAAATGTTTTTTAAATATTTTATTTGTTTTCATACAGAGAAACATACATTTCACTTGTTCAAGGCTCTTTTTAAATGGTTATTTTTATTTGACATTAAATAGCCTACGTTACATAATCTAAGTATTATTTGTAACAATTTGAACATGAAGGAAATAATACAATCAAATATACAGTCAAATGTTATACATTTATTAATATATGTTTGAATTAATACAAAAAACTTAAGTTTTACATCTTGTAAAATAGGACATAATAGCTCCCCTTTTATGTTATGAAGAGACGAGAAAACTTTTTGTGTACAAAAATAAAAAAGATTTTTATTCAACAAAATCTTCTCTTCTGTGTCATTCTCATATGTTGTTCCAGCGATTCCAGGAACACTGATTCGATAGGTTTGTTTGAGATGAACTACACCAGCCTGTGTAGAACTCCTGGAAAGAAGTATATGAAAATTAAGAGAAGGATGCTGAAGTGATGGCTTCCTTTCTCTGCATTTACCAGGAATGAAGCTCATCACAGGCGTGCTGCAAACTATCGTGCGATGACGTCATGACGCAGGTATGCCAAATTAATTTACTAACTGCACAAAACATTTATCTTCTCATAAATACAAATAAATTAAATATTTTGCAGTGTTGAAAAAAATAATATTAAACAATTTTATAATGAATTGAAGAAAATTTACAACATAAATAACTCATATTCAATATAGCACACTCTCCCCTACAGGAAAATATGTCGTCCCGACATCTATCAATGTCTTTATAAACTGCTGTTTTCTGTTAAACAACTTTTTTTTTTTCTTTTACACACACAGTGACATTTCACACTTTTTTTCGCATTTGTATACCATGTCCTGTTGACCTACAAACAGTCCAGTTTGTGTATGTGAATGCAAAAGTTCATTGTTTTGTTTTTTCACAGTCCATAGGAACAAATAGTGTGTATGTGCGTGCAACAGTTAATTGTCTTTCACCAGTTCTTTCACAGACCAAAGGAACAATTAATGTGTGTTTTATTGCAATTTCAGTTTCAGTTTGAGCTTAATAAACAGAAGGTGATCTCAGGTAAGGAAACGCCACTGGCACCCAAGGGTAAATGTAGGTTTCCACATGTTAGGAAGGTGTGGATCATACCCAGGGCCTGTTACTCCTGACTTAAAGGGAAGACAAGGACATACAGTTATTCATCACTTAGAGTTCTTCCTTTGACAGGGGTCTTACTGATGCTGAACTGGTCTCTGCCCATGTTGGTGAACCCTGGCAAGCAACAGCGAAGGACCATGGTATACCAGATTCAGATTGGACTTCCATTGCCTGTATCATGACTGCTATAGAGTCTGACGAAAGCTCCTCTGTGTACTCTGGCATGGTTCTCTCTGAGACTGTGGTTAGCCTGGATCAGAGTCCTGCACGGGTCCATTTTTGGATACCCGCCCCCGCCCGTACCCGCAAAGTTCAGTACCAGATCCGACCCGTCACCCGTGATAATATCAAAATTAAATCCGCACCCGCCCAGACCCGTTAGTATTTGGCCCGTTACCCGACCCGTGCCCGCGATAAATCACACATGCTAAAATCATTCCAATTTAAAGTGCTTTATTCTTAACTTTTAAAAAAATTCTTAAAAGTTAATTTCGTTTTGTATTAATTGTATCTTAATTTTAATCAATATTTCATCAACCAATTGCCTGTATTTAATAAATAGGAAGTAAATATAGCAGACAATAGATGATCACGACACGGAGGCACCGGGGAGAACTGGAGCTCGTATCATAAATGAAGTACAACTCAGCGTATAAGGTAGCCTACTTGCCTCACAGACCTGAGGAATATATCTTTATTGGAATGTCTACTTTTAAACAGAGCAATTCAAAATGAAAGAAAACAGACTGCTCTGCTTATGTAATCCGAATGAAATGTGCATTTCTCTCAGGCGCGTTCACTACTACGAAGATCGCGAGTCAGCATCTTCAACTTCATCTTTGCAGCCACTGACACAGAAAACACTTGTTTATTAATAAACAATTAACATGTCTCCTTGCTATATACATAATCATAATCATTAATTTTTTGCCGGTTCTTTGTGACGGCTTTTAGGTGCTTTATTGGCAGCGCAACCCTTACATGTTAGCCGGTACATGAACTCATCACGCATCAGCACAGAAAACATGGAGATGCAACGCTTGCTCCAACTAGGCTATGAGAAGCATCAACAACAGTCGCACTGTCGCAGTGGTGGTGACGTGATGGGTCAAATGTCATATCGTTGTTGCCTATAATGGTAATTTAGACATACAAATATTGCGCATATTTTCCATCCGCGCTACTACCCGCCCGCAAGGAGTAAATTATCCGCCCGCATCCCCGCCCGTGAATTTTAGGAACAATCCACCCGTTTTACCCACTTTTACCCGCGGATACCCAACCCGTTGAAGGACTCTGGCCTGGATAATGCATCAATGTCAATGTTTTCCTTCCCTGGTCGATACCGAATAGTGAAGTGGAATGCCTTTTGCCATCTTGATTTTGATACAGGACAGCTCCCAGTCCCAGAATTGACAGGTCAGTGTGCAGTACAAAGGGCTTGGTGAAGTCTGGGAACCCCAGCACAGGCGGCTTTACCAGACAATCAATCAGTTTTTCGAGCATTTCCGTATGTTGTTCCGTCCACTCAATCGGCTGACTTGATGGAACCACATGACTAATGAGGTACGTCCCTCTTTTACATTTACCTTTTGTCTGTAACATGTTTTTGTCATTTTTCAGCAGATCGTACAGGGGGCAAGCAATTTTTGAAAAGTCTTTTAATGTAAGGCCGGTAGTAGCTTAGCAAGTCTAAGATCTTCCTCAATTCTCCAACTGTGGTGGGTCTCTTGTCCTTCATTGCTGTCACTGCTACGGTATCTGATGGATCCATCCTGCTCCCTTCCTTTGAAACTATCCTTTCCAAGTAGCGGACCTCATCTTTGAACAACTCAAATTTTTTGGGCTTCAATTTCACTCCATGTGACCGCAACCACTGTAAGACTTTTTACTTACTGCCTCAACATGCTCGTCAAAGGATTTTGTGAAGACTAAGATGTCGTCCAGGTAGGGTACACGTATGTCATCTCTTAGTCCTTCCAAGCATCCTTCCATTGCTGGAATAAAGCACTTTCTGGTGACATAAAACCTTGATGGTATGCCTTCCCTTGGTCTAACAAAGACAAACATTTATTTCCTCCCAAGCCATCCAGTATGTCCTGTACTCTTGGAATCGGATGGCGGTTTTCCTGTTGACGTCTCTGTAATCAATGCACAATCTCAGACTGACATCTTTTTTATGACACACACAACTGGGGACAAATAAGGCAAATCCACCCCTGGGCGATCAAATCATAAAGATAATCTTTCATTTCTTACCCCTGGCTGTCTCTGAACTGGGTTAATCTCATTCACGTTTACATCTGTTGAGATTATTACACTCAATTTCTCATTTATGGCTAGCAGTTCCGCCATGCCTCCATCCTCAAGTTCCTTCAGCTCCTTTTGTAGCAGATAACTACTTAGAAGACTGGCTAGGAAAGGCACGTGACATTAGTTTCTGGCTCAATTTCAAGGAACTGACTTAGTTCAATTATTCTCTTTATTAGAGAATAACACTCTCTGATGTAACCAACCTGAGGATGCATTTATCCAGCTGTAATTCATCCAGACCTTTTTATATAAAGGAGATAAATCCTCCGATTGAATCAGCTCTACCTCATAAACCAATCACATTACAGCCTCGACTCACTGAATCACTTCAGAAAAGCATTTTATCGTTGGAAACTCCAAAAATATATAAACCCAAAATCCACGTTTAAAATGGAAAAATGAACAGATTCGGCACACACATTAGCAGCCCAATACCTACAGTACTGTGTGAACTGACTATATGTGCATATTTTTACCTGTTGAAGTCTGTATGGTTATATGTTAACTCAGGGGTAGGCAAGTTCGGTCCTAGAGAGCCACTGTCCTGCAGAGTTTAGCTCCAACCCTGAAAAAAACACTCACCTGCCTTTAGCCTTAGTAATCCTGAAGAACTTGATTAGCTTGTTCAGGTGTGTTTGATTAAGGTTGGAGCTAAACTCTGCAGGACAGCAGCTCTCTAGGACCGAACTTGCCTACCCCTGTGTTAACTGTTTCTGCAATTTTCTGGAGCACGCTCACATGACCACGCACATGTGCTGTGGTCATGTGACAATAAAACTGACTTGACAAAAAAGTCTCTTGGAGCAAAAGCTCAAACCGAACAGGAAGTCAGGTATTTTGAATTAACTTGCCTTTTTTTTTGCCATTTCCAGACATTGTACTTTAACAAACTCTTCCTAGAGCTTTAACCAGATCAATGTCATATTTGGTCAGTCTAATCTAAAGGCCTTCACAACATTAAATTGCGAAGATCTAGAGTTTTTGCTGAATGGCATGTCTGTGGTGGCCTGACACGGTTTGATTTTTTGTCATGAAACAGGAAGCTGTTGCAACTCAGGTATACAATGTCCGATCTGCCCCAAACTGTTTTATTAGAGTCCTAGCCTAAAGATACAAACTTGGCAATATTCAGTTACAGTCATAGCGCCACCTGCGGGGAGCAGGAAATGACATGTTTTACACTGTCATTAACTCCTCATAGAGATTTAACCAGATCAGTATCAAATGTTATCAGTCTAATCTTAAGACCTTGGTGATGTTACTTTACAAAGAGTTTTCGTTGAAGGGTGTGTCTGTGGCAGCCTGACAAAGTCAGATGTTTCACCATGAAGGAAGAAGCTGTTGTAACTCAAGCATACCATGTCTGATCTGCTCCAAACTTCACATCTGTGATAAGAGTCCTGGCCTAAAGACATCTTTATGACAATATTCAGTTAGTTGTAGCGCCACCTGTTGGCAGCAGGAAGTGTGCTACTTTGCCTTAATTCTCCTGTATTTACTTGCTTATATGCATGTCGTCCACTATTCACTCTTTTCCTAAGGACAACGGGTGGCGGTTAGCCCGGGTGCGAGGGCCCTTTCAGCGCTGCTTGCAGCTTTAATTAACATTACATTTGCGACTCGCGAGTATGACTCTCACTCGGCTTGTGAATATGTATAACTTGCACACAGCCACTTAAAAACTGCTCACAAGCTTCTATGGGTTTGATTTTGGTTGTCATTTGTTGAAATAAATACAAAAAGAAATGTGTTGTGTCTGTCTGCTGAATGCCCATTCGATTCTCCATGGCCATATGGGAAAGTGAATATTTACAGTTACATTTACACCCTACCAACAAAGAAATGGATCGACTTCAGTCAGCTTGTTGAACACATTTATTTATTCCGACATTTTCTACCACATGATGGGTGACGTAGCAGCGCGTGACACTGTTCTAATGGTAACCAGATCAACATTGTAAACAGAATTCTATAAAACTGAAGTGAAAACACCAAATTATCATTCAATGGGATAAATATCTTCTGTTTCCTGCAGACGATACCATGAAGAATGTTAATATTTAACCAAGTCAAAAACATATAAAGTAAGCAGGTTCCATATTCATTTCAGTATCAGCAGACACAAAATGCTATAAAAAGGTGACAACTTTTAAAGTAAAAAAACAAAAAACAAAAAATGACAAATGAAAAAAATCACATGTGTATGGCTTCTCTTCAGTACTCTCCAGTGTGAATATTCATGTGTCCCCTAAGGCTTTTTCGTTTTTATCCGAATTTATTTAAATGTCATTTTGGTGATCAAAGATGAGTTTTAAATAAAATATTTGACCAAAGGGGGACTTTAAGGCTTTTCTCCAGTGTGAGCACTCATGTGGGCTGTAAGGCTTTTTTTCCAACTGAAACTCTTTCCACACTGTTGACAGTTGTAAGGCTTTTCTCCAGTGTGAATTATCATGTGGGCTGTAAGGTATCCTGTCTCATTAAAACTCTTTCCACATTGTTGGCAGGTGTAAGGCTTTTCTCCAGTGTGAATTCTCATGTGGACTTTAAGGTGTCCTTTTTGACTGAAACTCTGTCCACATTGCTGGCAGGTGAAAGGTTTCTCTCCAGTGTGAGCTCTTATGTGGACTTCAAGCTTTCCTTTTCCACTGAAACTCTTTCCACACTGTTGGCAGGTGAATTGGCTCAGTCCAGTGTGAATTCTCATGTGGACTATAAGGCCTTCTTTTTGACTAAAACTCTGTCCACACTCTTGACAGGTAAATGGGCTCTCTCCAGTGTGAATTCTCATGTGGGCTATAAGGCTTTCTTTTCGATTGAAACTCTTTCCACACTCTTGACAGGTATGAGGTTTTTCTCCAGTGTGAATTCTCATGTGGGCTGTAAGGCTTCCTTTGTCACGGAAACTATTTCCACACTGTTGGCAGATGTAAGGCTTTTCTCCAGTGTGAATTCTCATGTGGATTTCAAGGCTTCCTTTTCGATTGAATCTCTTTCCACACTGTTGGCAGGTAAATGGGCTCTCATTAATGTGAATTCTCATGTGGCCGTTAAGGTTTCCTTTTTGTGTGAAACTCTTTCCACATTGTTGGCAGGTGTAAGCCTTCTCTCCAGTGTGAACTCTAATGTGGGCTGTAAGGCTTCCTTTTTGACTGAAACTCTGTCCACACTGTTGGCAGGTGTAAGGCTTTTCTCCAGTGTGAATTCTCATGTGGACTTTAAGCATGTCTTTACGTATGAAACTCTGTCCACATTGTTGGCAGGTGTAAGGCTTTTCTCCAGTGTGAACTCTCAAGTGGACTTGAAGGTTTCTATGTTGATTAAAAGTCTTTCCACACTGTTGGCAGGTGAAATAACTTCTAGTTTCTGTCTTTTGAGCTCCTTTTTGTGAAGAAACCCGTGTTGATTTTTCTCCAGTCGTAAAATTATAATGTTTTTCCTCTTCTTTTTCATTAAGTTCATGACTCGCTTCTTTCAGTGCCATTAGGTCTAGAGCAAAAATAGACAAAACAATTTAGACATTTAAAGCATCAAAACCAACAACATGTATGATCTATACCAGGGGTCTCAATCTTAAACTGGCTGGGGGCTGTTGCTGTAATTGACACCTCATAGGAGGGCCATTTTAACATTCAAGCACAAGAAAGCACAACATTTCTGGAAAACTACTTTCCTTTGTATTATTTCTCATTTACTTCAAATTTCATTACTAAAATATTTCTGCCATACTTAAAAAAATGTAAACAGCACTGTCTATCATTGTTACATACAGTATTAGTTTTTAACATTTGCAAATATTTTCCCTTACTTTATTTTAGCTTACATTACATCAAAATCTTGCACTGATCAATACTGAACTAATGTAATACCTGAATACATTTGTACACTATTGCCAGACACCTGCAGTGCTTCTGCTCACACAGCTGAGCCACAATTGCCCTAGATGCCGTTTGAGCATCTGTAACGTTTATTGGTAGCGTCGGACATGTTTTGGTGGTTTAAATCGACGTTCGCGAAGCACCTGTGATGTGGCGCGCTTGTTTTTCCAGGCGCAGAGCGGGATTTTATTTTTTTATTTCCATATAAATATATCTAGTACAAGTAGAGCTAATGCAAGGAGTAGAAAACTATTTTTCTTTTGCTGGAACGTCCTAGTCATCATGGAGAGCACAGCTAATGGTTGCATAGCAACGACAAACGTCACGGGAGTGCAAGCGCTTTGGAAAGAAGGAGAAAGCGGAGAAAGGAGAAGAAGGCATGGCCACTTATGTGAAGCAATATGTTTATGTAATCTGTATGAAAAAAGAGCCATGTCAGAAGTCCATGATTCAGCTCATTGTCCGCTAATGCGGCCACGTTAGGAGCCAGCGCTATTCAGACGCAAATTCTGAGGCAATAAATGTATACATCGTCTCAATCGTGTATTTATTGTCTTCAAAAGTGTTTTGCATAGCCATAGTTAGCGATCTCTGGCCTCTGTTAGTTCGGTTAGTTCCTGGATTGTCATATGGCCTATTCTCCTTTAGGAGGCATTTGTGGACTAAAGGTGTACAGAGCGCCCTCCGGCTGCAAGTATGAATTGAAAACACAGTATCCAGCGCTCACAGTGATGACAATAAATATTGAATAAATATTACTCCTCTGTATAGAAAATTGACATAAACATATGAGAATCCATCAATATTTCTCCAAATGTGCATGCTTTTAAGCTAAAATCCTATATGAAATGCCATAGAGGTAACATAATTGTTCAGACACTTTGCATCACAGAAATACATTATAAAGTATATAATAGAATACCATTATTTTAAATTGTAATTATATTTCACAGTATTGCTTTTTTCTGTACGTTTGATATACACCATGATGAGCTTGAGACATGATCACAGAGGGTTTTTTCACAGCCCTTCCTGACTGAAAGGCCTCATTAATATGCATTAATGATCATTATGCGATTCTTGTCTTCTCAGGTGTAAATGACCCATTATTAATGATGATTCAAGCCTCCACGCATACTGTGTTTCTTGACAAAAAGTGTCTTACAAAATTTAAATCTCTCTATTGTTTTATATGAAGGAGTAGGCAGGATAACTTTACAAAATTTTGAAGCAAAAAAATCTAGTCTACAACCTCCAATACCCAGAAGTTTTGTGAACACAGATTTAATATATATTTTTTGGCTTTATTTCAGTGACTTAAGTTTTTTCAATAACCATGCATAAATGTTATTCCTTCAAAAACACAAACATGTACATACATGTTCCTCACATATTATTGTAGCCTAGTTTGTGCTGAATACAGTGTAATGACATTTTTTCCATTAATATGTTTATGAACAACTGAGAAAAGCACAAATGTCAGGGCATGTCAAAACTTCTCCAGGCCCCAAATCAGCCTCAGACTCCAGAGGGTTAAGGCTTTTCTCCAGTGTGAGCACTCATGTGGGCTGCAAGGCTTTTTTTCCAACTGAAACTCTTTCCACACTCTTGACAGGTATGAGACTTTTCTCCAGTGTGAATTCTCATGTGGACTTTAAGGTTTCCTGTCTCATTAAAACTCTTTCCACACTGTTGGCAGGTGTAAGGCTTTTCTCCAGTGTGAGTTCTCATGTGGACTTTAAGGTGTCCTCTTTGACTGAAACTCTGTCCACATTGCTGGCAGGTGAAAGGTTTCTCTCCAGTGTGAATTCTTATGTGGATTTCAAGCTTTCCTTTTCCACTGAAACTCTTTCCACACTGTTGGCAGGTGAATTGGCTCAGTCTAGTGTGAATTCTCATGTGGACTATAAGGCCTTCTTTTTGAATAAAACTCTGTCCACACTCTTGACAGGTGAATGGGCTCTCTCCAGTGTGATTATTCATGTGGGCTATAAGGCCTTCTTTTCGATTAAAACTCTGTCCACACTCTTGACAGGTATGAGTCTTTTCTCCAATGTGAGTTCTCATGTGGGCTGTAAGGTTTCCTTTGTCACTGAAACTCTTTCCACACTGTTGGCAGATGTAAGGCTTTTCTCCAGTATGAATTCTCATGTGGATTTCAAGGCTTCCTTTTCGATTGAATCTCTTTCCACACTGTTGGCAGGTAAATGGGCTCTCATTAATGTGAATTCTCATGTGGCCGTTAAGGTTTCCTTTTTGTGTGAAACTCTTTCCACATTGTTGGCAGGTGTAAGGCCTTTCTCCAGTATGAATTCTCATGTGGTCTTTAAGGCTTCCTATTTGACTGAAACTCTTTCCACACTGTTGGCAGATGTAAGGCTTTTCTCCAGTGTGAATTCTCATGTGGACTTTAAGCATGTCTTTACGTATGAAACTCTTTCCACACTGTTGGCAGGTGTAAGCCTTCTCTCCAGTGTGAACTCTCAAGTGGACTTGAAGGTTTCTATGTTGACTAAAAGTCTTTCCACACTGTTGGCAGGTTAAATAACTTTTAGTTTCTGTCTTTTGAGCTCCTGTTTGTGAAGAAACCTGTTTTGATCTTTCTTCAGTTATCAAATTATAATGTTTTTTCTCTTCTTTTTCATTAGGTTCAAGACTCGCCCCTCTCAGTGCCATTAGGTCTAGGGCAAAAATAGACAAAACAATTTAGACATTTAAAGCATCAAAACCAACAACATGTATGATCTATACCAGGGGTCTCAATCTTAAATTGGCTGGGGGCCATTGCTGTGATTGACACCTCATAGGAGGGCCATTTTAACATTCAAGCACAAGAAAGTGCAACATTTCTGAAAAACTACTTTCCTTTGCATTATTTCTCATTTACTTCAAATTTCATTACTAAAATATTTTTGCCATACTTAAAAAAATGTAAACAGTAACAGTAAACCGTTTGAGCATCTGTAACGTTTATTGGTAGCATCGGACACGTGTAGGTGATTTAAAATCGACGTTTGTGATTTGTGTGAGTGCTTTTACTATAACTTAGGCATTCATGCTCATAAAAGAAGCGATGTGGTCGCGAAGCACCTGCGATGTGGTGCGCTTGTTTTTCCTGGCACAGAGCGGGATTTTATTTCTTATCTCCATATAAATATATCTAGTACTAGTAGAGCTAATGCAAGGAGTAGAAAACTATTTTTCTTTTGCTGAAACGTCCTAGTCATCATGGAGAGCACAGCTAATGGTTGGATAGCAACGACAAATGTCACGGGAGTGCAAGCGCTTTGGAAAGAAGGAGAAAGCAGAGAAAGGAGAAGAAGGCACGGCCACTTATGTGATGCAATATGTGAATTGCCTGCTAAATTATTATTAAGGGCCCAGATTAGGTTTTATTTTTTAGATAAGTTACAGGCCACATGGAGTGGGGGCCGTAAATGGCCTGAGGGCCGGCAGTTTGAGACCACTGATCTATACCCTATCCTATCCAATGGATTAGGGATGGGCAGCTTTGGTATTGGAGGACCACCGTTTTGCAGAGTTAAGTTTCATCCCTAATCAAATACACCTGCCTGTAATTTTCAAGCATTTTCTGAAGACTTGAGGCTGATTTATACTTCTGTGTTGCGTGTACCCTGTAGGTATAGCCTAGGCTGTGAGTGCCACACGTAGCTTACAATGTAGCCTGACGTGCACCTCTTCGAAAATGTAACAACGCATCAATTCTACACAGACCGCAAGCATTATGATTGGTCTTTTGGAACCCTTCCCTTGGGTCAAAAAATTGGTGCAGGGCAATAGGAGAAAAGTGAGTGTTTTCAACTTCCATGGGAATGAAAAAAACCTCGGTTTCAGGGGACACATGCAGACAAACTGCAAAAAAAGTTGTAACCTATTTGCTGCTTCTCTGCCGCCTCTATTTGTAAGCTTCTCTGACAACGTACATGACAAGCTGCTTCTTCTTTGGCCTTGATGCTCAACATGACCGTGGACACTGCCTACCAGTGGTCTGCATGCACGTCGACACGGACAACAACACAGAAGTATAAATGAAAACAGACGCATAGCCTGCGGTGCAGAGGCTCCGGCGTAGATCTGACACAGATCTGGGGCAGTCGTGGCCTAATGGAAAGAGAGTCAGACTTGTAACCCAAAGGTCATGGGTTCGAGTCTCAGGTCCGGCAGGGATTGTCGGTGAGGGGAGTGAATGTCCAGCGCTCTCCTCACCTTCAATACCACGACTGAGGTGAGACCCTTGAGCAAGGCACCGTACCCCCAACTGCTCCCCGGGCGCCGCAGCAATGGCTGCCCACTGCTCCGGGTGTGTGTTCACGGTGTGTGTGTTCACTGCTGTGTGTGTGCACTTGGATGGGTTAAATGCAGAGCACAAATTCCTAGTATGGGTCACCATACTTGGCCACATGTCACTTCACTTTCACTTTCACACAAAAGTATAAATCAGCCTTTACGATTAAATAATGGGGTTGGGTTAAATTTTGCAGGTGTGTTTGATCAGGGATGGAGCTAAACTCTGCAGAATAGTGTTGCTCCAGGACCAGAGTTGCCCATCCCATCTATAGACCTTATACTCAATACACCAGTGGTTTTCAAACCTGGTAAAAAGGGACCCACCACTGCACATTTTGTATGTATCCTTTATTTATCACATCTGGTGAAGATCATCAGCTTGTTAGAAGATTGCTGACATTGATGGAGGAATTTGCAAACTACAATTCCTGTTTGTCATTAAGGTTTGTCACTGTAAATGTTTCTCTTTGTGAGGTTTGGTTTGGAGTGGCTGAAATGCATCTTTACGCACAACTGTCAGCCTGCATGGAGAGCTTCCTGAGAATCCAGAGACACCAGCAGCTTCAAATACCTGTTTGCTGCTCAACACTGGCTTTTTTAGAGCTGCCCTTTTAATACAATTTTTTTTTTTGACAGGAACTTTCATTAATAAGCCTTTATTTGATCGAGTTCTGCTGTGCTGTAAATCACTCACAAATTTTATGATAATTTGATAATCTCCATTCAGTTTCACACAGTATTAGTTGTTTTTTTAATGCCTTTTGCACAATATTGCACCATTTCATGCTTTTCCTCTTCAGAAATATCTTTCTTCCTCCCCATATTGCATGAGAACTGTGACTTGCTTAATAATGTGGAATAACCTCGAAGTAGGGTTTCCATAGATCTGGCAAATTATTTTGTCTGAGATTGATACCAGTTATCTAAAAAGACTAGCCTGACGTGGTCATACTCAATTCTAGTTCGAATATGAGTCTGATACTGCTCCATTGGGCTTTGATTATGGGGGCGTATTTCAACCGATCCAGGAAAGACCTCAATTGGATAGACCTACAACCAATCAGAGCTACAGAGTAAGTGACGTATGTTGAGCAACGCATAGTTGTCAACAGAACTCTTCTTGGCGACCATCGGGGCCAGCTGATAAAACAAACTTTCGCTGAATCCTGTAGGAAGGACGGCACAGACATCTTTCCCATTGACAAATGGGTTGATCGTGGTCCTCTGTTCTTTTAAATTTAATGCGCTGTTGATATCTTCTATAACGGATGCGATGGCGGAATCTATACATCTCAGTTCTTCAACAACAGCCATCATTGTTGTAAACTAATTGACCTTTCGCAAAGACTCGCCCCCCTTAGTTACTGTTGCTTTGTCCGACAAGCCGTGGCGCTGTCACGCCACACAGAGTGGAAAATACATTGCGGAGCAAAGAGGAAACTGACAACACATCGGTTACTTATGATATTAAACAAAGTCCCAGCTTTCAAACTGTGTAGTTATTAAAAAATTCAAACAATAAAACCCGTTTTGTGGCTCTTTAATGTGTTGTGACCATGATCGTGACAGATTGCTGTAGCGCCTCAGCTCAAGAGGCTCGTTAACCGATCATCTCTTCCTACGAGTCCATTTATAGCATCAAATAAACATGAATGAACATGAGAATGAATGTTGTTTCAAAAGCGGAAAGACGTCAATATGCACAATTTTTCAAGTTTAACTCCACCGATGTTAATCTTCTAACTCCTGACTGCTTTGTCGGACAAAATAGCGGATGCGGCGTTCTGATTGGTTAGATCGCTTGTCAATCAAACTCCTCAAGCGCTCTTTGATGACGTGGCTGATTACGTTTCTGGTGATAATCTGTCAATCATCGCCCTGACAATGTGATTGGTCTGAACAGTTTCTGTTCGGGCATAATTACTCCTCTACGGATCGAGTCCAGACCGAACTCCCCGACCTCAAAATGTTGTGGGCGGGGCTAAGTTCGGCTGGCATCCAAGCTATAAAAAGACATGAGCTGTGTCCCAATTCAGGGTCCGCGCACTTCGAAGTGCATGAAAGGGGTGGGGTTTTGGAGTGGAGTGTTGCCAGGTCTGCACAACAAAACCATCCCAAAAGTAGCGTAATCACAGCACAAGTGTAAAAGTACCCCAATCCCAGACATGGCAACAATGAGCCGAGCGTCGTTACATGGGTAGCGGCTGTGTGACAGACAGCTGACAGTTGACGTTTGTGTGTGCATTTTAAAGTTTATGACTTTCTATTGGGCTTTGACATGCTTCACTGCCGGCGACGACGGGACACTGGACAAAAATATGTATGGTTAAAACCCCTTAACCTGCACCGGATCGCTGGGGGGTTGACGTTTTTTTGCAGTTGTGTACTTTTATTAACTTTTGTTTTATAGAAAATATTCAATCAACTATCACAATCTATGCATCATTTGAAAGCATTTGCAATAAATACCCCAGAGAGGAAAGTGTTAAATTAAATCATAAAGGACCGGACATTTAAACATTAGCATAATATTAGCGGTACTCATCTTTCATCTCCTCTCTTTTAGATCAGATCGGACGAATCCAAGAAAATACAGCATACATTCAGTTCAATTCAATTCAAATTTATTTGTATAGCGCTTTTCACGATACATATTTCAAAGCAGCTTTACAGAAAATGGATGTCAACATTACAATTTAAAGAATGTAGTTAGCAAATAATATACTTTAGGTAATTACAATCACTGTTAGCAGTTTAACTGAAGGTAGAAGTAATGACCTCCTTGAAAATGAATTACATTAACAATAAATTAGGATATAGAGATTGTGCAATGTGAATGTTGATCTAGATGATTGCGTCTCCTGAAGTCCTCGCAGGAGCTGGCGCCGTCTCTTCACAGGTGATGGTCATCTGAGGTCTTCTTAAGAGGCTGGATACAAACTGAAGCTGATGTACTCTCTAGTCACCTCAGGGCGGGTGTCCCGAGGTAAAACAGTAAAGCAAAAGGAGAATAATTAGCGTAGCTGCTGTTCAAAACTTTAAGCAAAGATAGTCATGTGCAGTTGATCTGGTATGAGATGCATTATGTGAATGCTTGGCTAAAGAGATGCGTCTTTAATCTAGATTTAAACTGGGTGAGCGAGTCTGAGCCCCGAACATTATCAGGAAGGCTATTCCAGATTTTAGGAGCCAAATGTGAAAACGCTCTCCCTCCTTTAGTGGACTTAGATATCCTAGGTACAACCAGAAGTCCAGAGTTTTGTGATCTTAAAGAGCGTGAAGGATTGTAGGGCGATAGAAGATCAGTTAAGTACACAGGAGCTAAACCATTTAGAGCCTTATAGGTCATTAGCAATACTTTATAATCGATACGGAACTTAATAGGTAACCAGTGTAGAGATGATAAGATTGGTGTTATATGATCATATTTTCTTGACCTGGTAAGAACTCTAACAGCTGCATTTTGTACTAATTGTAGCTTGTTTATTGAGGAAGCAGGACAACCAGCTAATAATGCATTACAGTAATCTAGTCGAGACGTCGTGAAAGCATGAACTAACTTTTCTGCATCAGAAATAGATAACATATTCCGTATTTTAGCAATGTTTCTGAGGTGGAAGAAGGCTGTTTTTGTAACATATGAAATATGATTTTCAAAGGACAAGTTGCCGTCTAATATAACACTCAGGTCTTTAACTGTCGAGGATGGAGTAACAGAACATCCTTCTAAATGCAGATTGTAGTCTGAGAGATTCTGTGTACAGGTTTTTGGTTCCAATAAGTAATACTTCAGTCTTATCTGAATTTAATAGAAGAAAATTACTAGTCATCCAATGTTTCTTTAACACACTCTGTCAGTTTCGATAATTTAGAGATTTCATCTGGTCGTGATGATATATATAACTGAGTATCATCGGCATAGCAGTGGAAACTAATCCCATGTTTTCTTATAATATTGCCGAGTGGCAGCATGTAGATTGAAAATAGCAGAGGTCCTAACACAGATCCTTGCGGCACTCCATAGTTTACTATTGTTATCTTAGATTTTTCCCCGTTTATATAAACAAAATTGTGACGGTCTGATAGGTACGACCTAAACCCCCGTAAAGCCTGGCCCTGAATACCAGTGTAATATTGTAGTCGATCTAGGAGTATTTTATGATCTATAGTGTCAATCGCAGCACTGAGATCAAGTAACACTAGTATTGAGACACAGCCTTGGTCAGAAGCTAGAAGCAAGTCGTTTGTAATTTTAGCGAGCGCAGTTTCTGTGCTAT
Source organism: Chanodichthys erythropterus (assembly GCF_024489055.1). Classification (NCBI taxonomy): domain Eukaryota; kingdom Metazoa; phylum Chordata; class Actinopteri; order Cypriniformes; family Xenocyprididae; genus Chanodichthys; species Chanodichthys erythropterus. The sequence goes on along the minus strand of NC_090223.1, from coordinate 67,038,086 downwards.
GATGAGACCTGAATCCTGACTGAAATTTTTTTTCATAGATAGTTTTTTTGCAAGAAGGAGCACAATTGGACTGACACCACTTTTTCTAGTATTTTAGACATAAATGGAAGATTTGAAATGGGTCTGTAATTTGCTAATACGTTTGGATCTAATTGTGGTTTCTTAATGAGAGGCTTAAACATGTCAGTGTAAGGGTCAACTCTTCAAAATGCATCCCAGTTTTTTAACCAAAACAACGAAAAAAAAAAATCGAAAAATCCTCCGTTGTTTGCATGAGCGTTTCGAGTTAGAGTAATCGATCGTGTTAATGTTTTATGAAATGTTGATTCTAACCCGTATTCCAACGTTCAAAAGCCATCTCTCCCCCGTAGTTTAGACTCTTCCGGATAAAATGACTTTGTCACTTTGTGATTGACCAAAATATCCTGGAAGCGCGTTACAGGTTGAGCAACTTGTCAATCATCGTACCTAGGTTTTTGACTAGATAAAGCCAGCCAATGCATATTCTGCAATGTTTTGATGGATGGGGGTATTGACCAACTAAAACACGATTGCAGTGATTGCAAACAGGGGTGTCAAATACATGTGCGCAATCATCCCATTCACTCGTGCACTCTTGCCATTTTACGCACGGAACGTACCGATTAGCCTTGCTTCACTACACATTTGTTATCAAAGAACGGCTTTTCTCCAAAGTAAATTTTGTCTGAGTTTCTGCATCATAGCTTGTAGACTACAGAAAAGTTTTCGTGATGTTGAGAGTGTTTTGGAGGAGGTAATGAGGAGTAGTGACGAGGAGCAGCAGAAAGACGCGGAGGGACAGCACGGTGTCGAGCGTCGATTTGTTCCAAGAGGAGATGTTTGATCATGGACTCGATCCCGTTTTAGATCGGTAAGTTTCAACACATTGTCTTTAATTTGTATATATGTTTATCATGTATTTGCAGTTTTATTTCATGTTAGCTCATTATCATGTTAGCATAAAATGACAGTGGAGGTGACTAGCAAGACACGAGGCAACACGTGTGTGTGTGTGTGTGTGTGTGTGTGTGTGTGTGTGTGTGTGTACATGTATGAATGAATATAACAATAATGGAAGGAAAGGGTTACAAGAAGTCAGGTGAAGATATGTGGAGAAAAATGTATAATTCTTACAAAGCATTTATAATTATCAGAATTATAAGCATAAGGTATTTGGCAAACATGCATTTATTATTGTAATATGAAGGAATATTGATGCTGATAATGGTTGTATATCTGTATTTGACTCAAACTGAAATCATATTTTGCTTTTTTGTGTTTTTTTTTTTTCCTGTGCTGTAAAATAGGCCTTCAACAGACACAGATGAGGAATGGAATCCAGAGTCCAATCCTGAGCGACGTAAGAGACCACAGCAGTCATCGTCATCTTCATCTCCATCTGAATCTACTTTGGCTACAAGAGGTAGAGGTACAGGGAGAGGGAGCCAGTCAGTGCCTGCTGTGTCCCTTAGCACCCCACAGGAAAGATGGCACAATGTAGATGATGAGGATATTGGACCTCCACAGCCTGTGTTTAGGCCTGCGCTTATACCTGGGCCACAGTTGGTGACAACTGCATCGTACACCGCACTGCAGTTGTTTCAGCTGTTCTTTTCAATGTCTGTTATGCAGACCATCGATCAGCACACAAATGCCTATGGGGCCAAAAATCAGCAGGAAGGACAGAAGCCATGGAATAACATCTCCGTGGAAGATTTGAAGTCTTACCTGGCGCTTGTGGTGTACATGGGTCTCGTGAAGGTCTCTGCCTTAACTGATTATTGGAGGAGGTCCCGAATCTACACTGTTCCCCTTCCTGCAGAGATCATGTCTTGTAGGAAGTTTATAACCATTTCAAACTTTCTTCATCTTAGCAATCCTCAGGAAGACGAAGAAAATGAAAAGAAGAAGAGAACAGCAGCCTATGACCGCTTGGGGAAGATCAAGCCTCTCTATGACAACATTAGGGATGCCTGCAGGTCATTTTTTCATCCAAATCAGAATATATCCATAGATGAGAGGATGGTGGCAACCAAGGCAAGGTCTGGACTCAAGCAATACATGTAGAACAAACCCACTAAATCGGGCTACAAGCTGTTTGTCTTGGCAGACTCCTTGTGTGGCTACACCTGTGAGTTCTGTGTACGAAGGCAAGTCCATGACATTTCAGAATGGGCTGAGTTACGAGTCTGTCATGGCACTTGTAGATGAAAAGATATCGGGCACAGGTTACAAGCTGTACGTCGACAACTTTTACACCAGTCCCAAGCTTTTCAGAGACCTCCTCGGTAAGAAGATTTGGGCATGTGGCACCATTCGTCCGAACAGGATTGGTTTCCCAAAGTCAGTAACCAACAGACTACCGCGAAATGCTCCATGAGGGTCCATGCGATGGCTCAGAGAGGGTGAGCTGCTGTTTGTGGAATGGAAAGATACCCGGGAAGTGCTGATGTCCTCCACATTTCACAAAGCATATGAAGGCAACACAGTGCAAAGGAGGGTGAAGGACAATGATGGGCAGTGGTCTCAAGTGCATGTGCCTATTCCTGGTGCTGTGCTGGACTACAACAGGTTCATGGGGGGAATGGACCTGTCCGATGCCCTCATTGGGTACTACAATGTGCTCCACAAGACACGGAAGTGGTATGCTGTTGTCAATGCCTTCATTTTGCATCAGCATCTGGCCAGAGCAAGGAAGGAAAAACCCCTGACCCAGCATTCAGGGAAACGCTTGTTCTGGAACTTGCAGGCTTGGACTCAGGAACAGCTGCTCCTCAGGCTTCAAATGTTGCTCCTCACAACCCGAAGCACATTACAGAAGACAGCACTGCTGGACGACGAAATTGCAGGCTCTGCCACAAGAAGACACCAGTCATCTGTGCAACATGTGATGTGCCACTGTGCTTTCAGCCTCAAAGGGACTGCTACAATGACTGGCATAAGCAGGGTGGAAAATATTAATCATGTTTATAATTATTATTATTATTTACATGTTCAAAGCATTCGATTCTAATAGTTGTTCCAGAAATGTTTCCAAGTTTAGGTGGATTTGCAGTTCCGAGGAGGGAGAGAGGCAGAGAAGCCATCGCTGGTGTGAGAGAATAACGGTTAGGGATGCATTCACACTTACATGACCAATAAGTTTTCATCCTGTTTCTTCCTGTTTTAGTGAATTATTGTGTTCCATCATATCACACATATTTCCTAGGCTTGAAACCCTTCAGTTAGATTTATTCCATTTGGAATTCTTGTTTGTTCTGCTTGGTTTTGTTCTGCTTGTTTGCTCTCTCTCTGCCTCTTTTGCAGTGGGTGTCTTCTGAGTCGGCGCATTTGGACAAATGTGACAGACTGGTGTCAGGCAGTTCAAGGTAAGTACTCTCACACACATGCATAAACATTGTTGCAATTTTTTTTTCATCCTGATATAGTAAGTGAATTCACTATGATAGTGAACTGTTATCACAGTAAAAAACAAATTCTACAGTTGAAACAGAATATACTTCTCTTTGAAATTTTCTTTGTTCTACATGCACACCTTTTCTCTCTTCCCTTCTTATTTGCAGTGGGTGTCTTCTGAGTTGGCACAGTTGGAGCAAATGTGACAGGCTGGCTTCAGGCAATACTAGGTAAGTACTCTCACATAGATGCATAGATTTTGTTGCAAATTAGTTTTTTTTTTTTTTTGCTTTTGCTTAAACACTTTCTCTCTTCTGTCTTTCAGTGACTTTGTTTTCCAGTTGGTTAGAGAACAAATCTTCTTAGTGACTGCATTGATCAACATGTCTTCATACACTTTGTAAATACTATAGAGTTGCTTTAATTTTTCAGTAATTGTATACTCATAATTAGCAGTTTATTATAATTTATTTGAATGAAAACCTGTTTAAAATAACAAAATCATCTTTTGTGTTCATTAGTTGTAAAATGATCACTTTTGGAATGTCTATACATACAGAGAGACGGATGTTTTTTCCCTTCACTGTTTTCACTATTATAATTGTTCAAAATAAATATTATTTTGTTAAAATGTTGTGCTGAAATATGTTTTTCTTGTATGGTTTAATGGGCAGAGCAGTTTTGAATTTATATACATATATGTAGTATGTAGTGTTTACTTTTTATGCCAGTTGGTTACCTGGTGTCCATCTGGAGTCTCCAAATGGCCTTTTGGAAAGGACGCCTAGACTTTTCTTGAATAAAAGCTTACAGAAACTACATTTTTGGGAGTATCATCCTCAAATTTGAATCAAAACATGATTAGACATTTAGTTTTATATTTATGGTATTTTCAGGCCCTTAACATCAAAGTCTCATCCATTTTTCCCTAAGTGAATCTCATTCAAAGAAAACGTTAGTCACTTTCATGTATATTTTACCTTGTTTTACTCTGTTCCTATACTACTTTGAGTTACTTTGAGTGACTCTTGGGTAACACAATTTCAAGTGTCTAGTTTAAAATAAGACAATTTTTATGAATATAGACCATAGGGTTTAAGAGCTACAGACATTTGAATTTGGGTATGTCGTTTTCAGAAAATTCTCAAAAATAGGGGCGCAGGTTAAGAGGTTAAACTATGTAATGTTAGTTTTATATCGTTAGTAATAGTTAAATTTGTTTTTTTATGTTAAATTATGTTAAATTTATGTTAACTGTGAAAATATATACATTCATATTTATACATTTATTCTGTATTTAAGTCTGAATTTAAAGTACAGTACTTTAGGATTTTATTCATTACATTAAATTTGTAAAGTAATTTATTTGTAAATGAGCCAGAGTAATTTCTGTTACTATAATTTCTGTTCGATAATTTATTTTTTTATGCATGTTCACGTCTGTAAATAAAATAGTTGTTCTGTTCATTGTTTACTTCTTTTATGCAACTTATAATTTTACATGAAACATTATACATATACAATAATTTTTTTCATCATGTAAATTAAATATTTTTACATTAAAATACATCGTTTTATACATTACATAAAGTACCTTTGTTTACAAAGGTTAACTGTTTACAACAGAACTTAGGTTGAACATCATAAACAACGACTGAGATGGAGTGCAGTTGAATAAAATCATTGTTGCCATGTCTGGGATTGGGATACTTTTACACTGTGCTGTGATTACACTACTTTAGGGATGGTTTTGTTGTGCAAACCTGGCAACCCTCCACTCCAAAACCCCACCCCTTTCATGCACTTCGAAGTGCACGGCCCCTGAATTAGGACACAGCTATGGATACATAAACATTTTTTTAGAAAAACTAAAATCTGAATGTTTATTGTACTCAAATCTTACTGATATATCACTTGCATTATAATTTGGAACGCGGTGTACATCGATCTAGTATGAGTTCCAGTTTCATGGGTAGAAGGTTGGAAAAACACGGGTTACAGGTTGCCTGGAATGGGGCATTCAGCTCCAACCCTGATCAGACACACCTGAAGCAGTGAATTAAGATCTTCAGGGGCACTTGATAATTACAGGCAGGTGTGTTCGATCAGGGTTGGATCTGAACCAAAGAGCTTAGAACCCCGGAGGCGACACTTTGATACTTTTTGGGTAAAAGCCACTACATGGTGCTCTGGTAGCACGGCCACCATTATGGGGTGAAAATACTAACTGGACCATTTAATCCTTCACATCATATGCACCCAAAATCGGCGAATTTCACTGCCAAATCAGAAGCGCAATTGGTGGATCCAAAATGGTCAATATTCATTCAGGTTTCCGACCGCACCGACTAGTGGTTGAAGTAGTAGACTCGATTAGTCTATGCAAGCCCTAGCGCCTGTGCGCTGTTTTTATTGTAAACTCAATTTGTGCAGAGGGTGAAAGTAACGCAACAGGAGCACGTTGGAGGCTTGATCTGAACATCTGAAGTCTCTGATTTTGTATGCAAAAAGAATTATTGTGTTATCTACTTGGTTTCATTTACTATTGGCTTTTAAAGAGAAACACACAAACAGAAGTCCTTAGCATACATTCCTTACAAAAATACATTTATAATTACGGAAGAAAATGTACAAAATGTCTTCATGAAACATGATCTTTACTTAATATCCTAATGCTTTTAGGCATAAAAGAACAATTTATAATTTGGACTCATACAGTGTATTGTTGGCTATTGCTACAAATATACCCGTGCGACTTACGACTGGTTTTGTGGTCCATGGTCACATTTAATGGAAACACTGAATTTAAAGTGATGTAGTTACACATTATTACATGTACTCACTATTAGCAGTGGTTCTCAACCTTTCTTGTACACAATACACAACAGTTAAATCCACATATATGACAGCCTCTGAAATTTGTAAATACTAATCTTATATTCAGCCATTTGACTAAAAATACATTCAGCCGTCACTCCCAAAATGGATTCAATGAGTCATCTTGTTAATGTTATAAATGAATTATGTCTCTGTTTGTCATTACCGATTAAAGAGTATCTGGCGCCATCATTTGCCGAGTACATTGGTATTAAAAACGGCTTTTAAAACTGTCCATGATTCAGTTTTGGGGACTGTGACAGAAGTTTGATGCTGTCTTGGAACAAGCAACAGCCACATTTTGTTTGTTTATCGTGTTCATGTTTTAAGGCCTGGAAGAACGGACAGTGCTTATCTGCCTTGTCTGGGTGGATCCTCATAAGGTGCTCCTTCAGATGTGAAGAAGTTTCATGGCTTCGTTTGAAAACACTTGCTCACAGAGTAAACACATTGGGAGTTGGGTGTTGATAGGAGAAGGTATAAATCCATAATTAAGATATTCAATAGAAAATTGTCTGCATTTTTTTCTTGTTCGGCGGCGCCATTTTTTATGATGGGTCCACTTTTGCGCGGGCAAATACACTTATCTTTTTTTGAATTCACCATTTGTGGACTGTGATTTTGAACTGAAAAGTGACTAAATGTCACAGAGGCTATTATTTATGGAAGACTGGAATGCAGGATTTGTTGTGACACATTATAAACTGAAAGAATAAGTAATGTCAATCAGTTTAATTAAAACAAAACAAATATGAAAATATAATAAATTATTTTAAAATGGGCAAACTAGTAGAACTAGTAGGAAATTGTGCATTTCTTGTTTTATGTTAAATGTTTGATTATTCTGTTGAACGTAAAAATCTTAAATTAGAATAAATTAATAAACAGTAGTAATTATTAAAAATAAATAAACATATGAGAGCGTTTATTCACATGTTTAAGACTGTTTAATAAAGCCAGCATTTAAAAACATTTTTCCAGTTTTTTCTTTATCTATTTGAAAATCTAGTTAAAATATGCTATTATAATCTCTCAAAACTTTTTTTTCGAACTGCAGGCACTGCAATGCATTCTCTGTGGGTTCCGGGAGGGCTCGCACTAACGTGCTTTCTGTTGTTGAATTTTTATTCATACATAATAATGCCATATGAAGAATTTCGAACCTACAACTAAGTGTATTTGTACGATAGCAGTAACTGTGTAAAGTGACTGTTGTAGGGTAATCAAAATAATAATTAGTCTGTTCTTTTGTTTTTATTTATTTTCATTTTTAGTTTAGTGTATTTAACTTCTGCTTTAAAAAAAAACATTTTATTTTTAGATTGTAAAGTTACAATTTTAGAATATAGCCTAGGTCTAATTTGATTTGACCCTTTTTTTTTTGCACATAATATAGCATATCTTGTTTTTATAGCCTTCAATATGAACATTGTCTCTAGGACAATATTGGGCAGGATGTGAAATAACATTTCTTTTAATTAAATACAGATTTTTTTTTTTTTTTTAGATCCCAGCCCTATGGCATGCTTTAAATAATGAATTTGTGAATTCGGACACTTTTCTGTAAGATTATACTTCTGTATATTCTCTATTTCTGTAGAGCTGGACATTTGAATAATAATGATCAAATTCAGCTGTGAGAATAAAACCAACCTGTTTGTTCATCAGTATCTTCATGTTTCACACTCAATGTTTCAATCTTCATGTCTTCAGTCTCATCTTTAATAAACACATCTTCAGTCTCCTCTTTAATAATTATCTTCATATCTTTACTCTCCTCTTTAATAAACAGCATATTCATATCTTCAGTCTCCTCTTTAATAAACGCCATCTTTAAGAAGAGAATAATTAACAGAGTTAATGGTCTTGACCTGGTTAGACAAAAAACACTTAAAACTGACACTGCAAATTAATAAACTTAATATTTAAGCATTTATGACTGATGAAAACATGGTTAGTTAGTTTGTTAGTGCTTGTTGTTCTCGTTCATGTTCACTGTTTGAGCAGCACGTGTCGTGATTCACTGAATCATTTCTCAAAGTATTTGATTCAATTGACTCGGAGTTGAAAAGTTCAGTTTCTCCACCATTACTCTACAGACACTGAACTCGTGTTCATGATAAACTGATTTATGATTTATATATAGAGAGAAATGAGATGCATGTTTACTGTTTCTCATTTTCTCAGTGGATATGAGTTTTACTCACACAAATATCCTTCATTACAGTTAGATAAACACACAATGTTACATTAAATAGTAAATAAACTCATTTCACGTCGCTTGTTTAAAACAAAACACACAACTATAAATCACTGAACTGTTTCTATCGATTAAAACCGATTAAATTCTTAAAACAAACCTTTCTTCAGCAGAATCACAGCAGATGCAGGAGCGCGGCGCAGTCTTACGACGTCATGTAGTCACTCCAAAATAGAAGTCTTGTCTACAATCCCAGGTGGAAGAAAAATACTATAGTAAATACTTTAGTGTTTTTGAACCATACTATAGTAAATTGTAATATAGTATTTACAACACTTTGTTAATAGATTCAACAGCATACTGTAGTATTAACTATAGTGAACTGATAAACTGTTATAAATACTGTAGTATACTTTAGTTTTTACTAAAGTAAATTATAGTGTATATTGTAGTATAATATACCCTACAGTTGTAGAAAACTAAAACTTAGCACAACATTGAGTAAAGTAATTTGTTTATATTACTATAGCTGTTATATTATCACAGCAACTATAGAATTACCACAATAAATTAATTCAAGTACTTTACTATAGTATGGTTCAAAAACACTATATAGTATTTACTATTAAATTACTATAGTATCTTTCCTCCTATTTAAATATAACTGTTTCACCAGATAATCTTTGTATTAAAATATAAACAATGACAAATATGATACAAACATGTTAAAAAGGTTAAATGAGTTCATTCATGTGTCCGATCTAAAACACATAGTACACTAATCCAGCGTTTTTAAAATATCCCCTTACAGGGAACCACTACTAAACTGTTCACAAGCTCCTAGGGTTTTGATTTTGGTTTCATTTGTTGAAATAAATATAAAAATACGGTGTGTTCGTGTCTGTCTGCCCGCTGAATTTGACCCATAATCTCTGATTCTTCTTCTCTGTGATCTTGGAAAAGGGGAATATTTACAATATCAACAGTTGTATGCCTACTCAATATGCTTTTAAACGTTTCCAACAAATAAATTAATTGACTTTTCTCAGAGTGTTGAACACATAGATTTATTTGGCTACTCATATGATGGCTGATCCAGCAGTGAAAAAAAAAAAAAAAAGAATTATCATGCGATCCGATAAAATAGCTTATATTCCCTGCAAACGATACCATTAAAAATGTGAATGTTCTACTTAATGGCAGAAACAAAAAAAAGGTAAGCAAATATCCATATTAATTTCAGTGCAAGTAATAGGGGGCGATCCTGTCAAAAAAAGTTTGAGCTCGAAAGTGTTCCTTATGACATGTGAAATAAACCTAATCCATGGATATTGACATGCAGCCAGGAGTCGTGTTTCCTGACATTTATATGTGCCTGATTTCAACACCGGGGAAATACATAAAGCAAATCTGCCTGTGAATATTTTATAACTACAATAAAGGTAGGTTTAAATCCGAGTGATCACTTATCAATGTTATATATGTTATATATTTCGTCATATTGTCCAGCCCTAAAACTTTTATAGATTTTGTCAGTGTTTATTTTAAAACTTAAACCCAATTATGCAGAATATAAGATGGTAAATATTTAGTTGATGAGTTGTCAACACAATTTATAACAATACAATATGGTATGATTTTACCTCAAAATCCAACAATTTGACACAAAATTATATGAATGACTCATTGGGCGTAACCGCAGTCATAACGGTTGATGGTGACATCACGTGCATACCCTCTACTGTGTCCTGACCATAGACATATAATAAACACAGTGTAAATAAATTAAATAATATTTTGCAGTGTTGAAAAAAAATTAAACAATTTTATAATGAATTGAAGGACATAACTCTTTTTTAGAATCAGAATCAGTTTTATTTGCCAAGTGTGCACAAACACACAAGGAATTTTCTTCGGTACCTGCGCCATGTGCAATCGGGCTGCGTATAGTGGAACCTGTTGGATTAAGACTTCCGAAGTCGTTCAAGAATCATTGATGTAAGTGCATATATGTATCTCTGTGTGTTTATTATACGTTTTATTAGAGGTTTAATCTCTGATATACAAAATTGTTTGTCAACGTATTCGCTGCTCATTTGTTTAAAAAAGTTGCATTGACTGTATAGCCTAACTAGCCAGCCATGGAACCGTCACTGTCTTAAATACAGCTAAACTACTGAACGGAATGATATATGCTGTCGTAAGCTAATTATATGGCGTATAGGTAAACTAATGTATAGTGGAAGTGATTGTGGTGTTACTGATTTTCTAACTGAAATGAATGACACCGTTAAATGTTGTGTTTAATTAGCAAAATAGGTAGTGTGAAACGTATTGTAAAACACCTGTCCTGCTCCTACCCTGTTTCTCAGATCAGATTATTACATTTGAGTGACATTTCCTATATTTCTTCTATCCTGCTCTTACAGATGCATCAATCAATATTATTAGTTTCAGAAAATCCCCTTTTGCCACAGTGCACTTCATGTTGCACTATGTATCACTGCAGTTTATGCCCTGCCCTGAAGCCAACCACCCTGAAAAAAATCAAGCAACACTGGGAAGTCCATTTAAAAAAGGCAATTGTTTTCCAAGGTAAGTTCGTTACTATATTTTATTGTAGCTGTAGCTTACTTATAGAGGCTCAAATACGAGATAATTATCCTTAAAATAAATATTACAGTGTGCTGCTCTGTAACAATTTGTGCTGTGTAAACCACTATTTAAATAAAGACTTCAAAATTAGTATACCTAATTATGTCATCGCTTTGCTTTTTCAAAATTTATTGAATATCGATTTCTAATGATGCTTTGGTATTGTTTTCCCTGATTTTTATACTGTGCTTTATCTACAGACAAAAGATTATTTCTGCATTTGCCCTGCAGAACTGAGGCTCATTACCATTGCCCCAAATGCAGCAACACTGTTCTCAGGAGATATGTTATGGAAGCTCACCTTCAGATATGCTCATTCTTAGATGTATCCCGCCCCTCTTTGGCTTCACAACCCTCTAAAACACCACCTGCACCGGTTCCATTTTCCACAATGACACCTGCACCGGTTTCTGTGTCCACAACGACACCTGCTCTGGTTTCTGTGTCCACAACGACACCTGCACCGGTTTCTGTGTCCACAACGACACCTGCTCTGGTTTCTGTGTCCACAACGACACCTGCTCTGGTTTCTGTGTCCACAATGACACCTGCTCCGGTTCCATTTTCCACAATGACACCTGCACCGGTTTCTGTGTCCACAACGACACCTGCTCTGGTTTCTGTGTCCACAACGACACCTGCTCTGGTTTCTGTGTCCACAACGACACCTGCACCGGTTTCTGTGTCCACAACGACACCTGCTCTGGTTTCTGTGTCCACAACGACACCTGCTCTGGTTTCTGTGTCCACAACGACACCTGCACCGGTTTCTGTGTCCACAACGACACCTGCTCTGGTTTCTGTGTCCACAATGACACCTGCTCCGGTTCCATTTTCCACAATGACACCTGCTCTGGTTTCTGTGTCCACAACGACACCTGCTCTGGTTTCTGTGTCCACAACGACACCTGCACCGGTTTCTGTGTCCACAACGACACCTGCTCTGGTTTCTGTGTCCACAACGACACCTGCTCTGGTTTCTGTGTCCACAATGACACCTGCTCCGGTTCCATTTTCCACAATGACACCTGCACCGGTTTCTGTGTCCACAACGACACCTGCTCTGGTTTCTGTGTCCACAACGACACCTGCTCCGGTTCCATTTTCCACAATGACACCTGCTCTGGTTTCTGTGTCCACAACGACACCTGCTCTGGTTTCTGTGTCCACAATGACACCTGCTCCGGTTCCATTTTCCACAATGACACCTGCACCGGTTTCTGTGTCCACAACGACACCTGCTTTGGTTTCTGTGTCCACAATGACACCTGCACCGGTTTCTGTGTCCACAACGACACCTGCTCTGGTTTCTGTGTCCACAACGACACCTGCTCTGGTTCCATTTTCCACAACGACACCTGCTCTGGTTTCTGTGTCCACAATGACACCTGCTCCGGTTCCATTTTCCACAACGACACCTGCTCTGGTTCCATTTTCCACAATGACACCTGCTTTGGTTTCTGTGTCCACAATGACACCTGCACCGGTTTCTGTGTCCACAACGACACCTGCTCTGGTTTCTGTGTCCACAACGACACCTGCTCTGGTTCCATTTTCCACAACGACACCTGCTTTGGTTTCTGTGTCCACAATGACACCTGCTCTGGTTTCTGTGTCCACAACGACACCTGCTCTGGTTTCTGTGTCCACAACGACACCTGCTCTGGTTTCTGTGTCCACAACGACACCTGCTCTGGTTTCTGTGTCCACAACGACACCTGCTCTGGTTTCTGTGTCCACAACGACACCTGCTCCAGTTCCATTTTCCACAACGACACCTGCTCTGGTTTCTGTGTCCACAATGACACCTGCTCTGGTTTCTGTGTCCACAACGACACCTGCTCTGGTTTCTGTGTCCACAACGACACCTGCTCCGGTTCCATTTTCCACAATGACACCTTCTCTGGTTTCTGTGTCCACAACGACACCTGCTCTGGTTTCTGTGTCCACAATGACACCTGCTCCGGTTCCATTTTCCACAATGACACCTGCACCGGTTTCTGTGTCCACAACGACACCTGCTCTGGTTTCTGTGCCCACAATGACACCTGCTCCGGTTCCATTTTCCACAATGACACCTGCACCGGTTTCTGTGTCCACAATGACACCTGCTCTGGTTTCTGTGTCCACAATGACACCTGCTCCGGTTCCATTTTCCACAATGACACCTGCACCGGTTTCTGTATCCACAACACCACCTGCACCGGTTTCTGTGTCCACAACGACACCTGCTCCGGTTCCTCTGTCTGCAAAAACAGGTTCACAGTCATCAAAAAACAAAAATGTGATTAAATGCCCACATTGTTCAGTCACTGTGCTAAAAAAGAACTTGGTAATCCACATTAACCGAAAACATACTGATAATTCGAAAGATATTACAATGAAATCACATCTTTCTAGTGTGTGTATTGACTCATCAAATGGACTGTCAGCAGTTCAAAGAAGTGGTCATGGTTTCTCTGTACCAGTTCATGTACAGAGAAAGACGTGGGGCAAAGCTCATTATGTTAGGTGTGACTTGGAGGAATGTCGCCAATACCAGCTACTTGCTCACCGGAGTGGACACACGTTTAGTCTCTGTGAACACCTTCGTTCACTGGATTATTGTTGTGAGAGAGCATTTGAGGAGTTCTTGGTGAGACACGTTAAATCAGGCAACACTTGGCTAAGTGCTAATGTATGCGATTAACGCCACAAAACAGGAAGTTGTTGAAACTCTACAATGTCCAATCTGCTGCAAACTTAACACGTTTGATAATATTTCTGGCCTGAACACATCTATATCACAATATTCGGTTATGGTCAAACGCCACCTGTTAGCAGCAGGAAGTGTGCCACTTTGAAAATGACTGACATAATTCTCCTGTATATACAGGTGCTGTCATATAATTAGAATATCATCAAGTAGTTGATTTATTTCATTAATTCCATTCAAAAAGTGAAACTTGTATATTATATTCATTCATTACACAGACTGATATATTTCAAATGTTTATTTCTTTTAATTTTGATGATTATAACTGACAACTAAGGAAAATTCCAAATTCAGTATCTCAGAAAATTAGAATGTTACTTAAGACCAATACAAAGAAAGGATTTTTAGAAATCTTGGCCAACTGAAAAGTATAACATGAAAAGTATGAGCATGTACAGCACTCAGTACTTAGTTGGGGCTCCTTTTGCCTGAATTACTGCAGCAATGCGGCGTGGCATGGAGTCGATCAGTCTGTGGCACTGCTCAGGTGTTATGAGAGCCCAGGTTGCTCTGATAGTGGCCTTCAGCTCTTCTGCATTGTTGGGTCTGGCATATCACATCTTCCTCTTCACAATACCCCATAGATTTCCTATGGGGTTAAAGTCAGGCGAGTTTGCTGGCCAATTAAGAACAGGGATACCATGGTCCTTAAACCAGGTACTAGTAGCTTTGGCACTGTGTGCAGGTGCCAAGTCCTGTTGCAAAATGAAATCTGCATCTCCATAAAGTTGGTCAGCAGCAGGAAGCATGAAGTGCTCTAAAACTTCCTGGTATACGGCTGCGTTGACCTTGGACCTCAGAAAACACAGTGGACCAACACCAGCAGATGACATGGCACCCCAACAAACCATCACTGACTGTGGAAACTTTACACTGGACCTCAAACAACGTGGATTGTGTGCCTCTCCTCTCTTCCTCCAGACTCTGGGACCCTGATTTCTAAAGGAAATGCAAAATTTACTTTCATCAGAGAACATAACTTTGGACCACTCAGCAGCAGTCCAGTCCTTTTTGTCGTTAGCCCAGGCGAGACGCTTCTGATGCTGTATGTTGTTCAAGAGTGGCTTGACACAAGGAATGCGACAGCTGAAACCCATGTCTTGCATACGTCTGTGCGTAGTGGTTCTTGAAGCACTGACTCCAGCTGCAGTCCACTCTTTGTGAATCTCCCCCACATTTTTGAACGGGTTTTGTTTCACAATCCTCTCCAGGGTGTGGTTATCCCTATTGCTTTTACACTTCTTTCTACCACATCTTTTCCTTCCCTTCGCCTCTCTATTAATGTACTTGGACACAGAGCTCTGTGAACAACCAGCCTCTTTTGCAATGACCTTTTGTGTCTTGCCCTCCTTGTGCAAGGTGTCAATGGTCGTCTTTTGGACAGCTGTCAAGTCAGCAGTCTTCCCCATGATTGTGTAGCCTACAGAACTAGACTGAGAGACCATTTAAAGGCCTTTGTAGGTGTTTTGAGTTAATTAGCTGATTAGAGTGTGGCACCAGGTGTCTTCAATATTGAACCTTTTCACAATATTCAAATTTTCTGAGATACTGAATTTGGGATTTTCCTTTGTTGTCAGTTATAATCATCAAAATTAAAAGAAATAAACATTTGAAATATATCAGTCTGTGTGTAATGAATGAATATAATATACAAGTTTCACTTTTTAAATCAACTTTTTGATGATATTCTAATTATATTACCAGCACCTGTACTCGCTTATATGCATGTCGCCCACTATTCACTCTTTTCCTAAGGCCAATGGGTGGCGGTTAGCCCGGGTGCGAGGGCCCTTTCAGCGCTGCTTGCAGCTTTAATTAACATTACATATGCGAGCATGACTCTCACTCAGCTTGTGAATGAGTATTGCACACAGCCACTTAAAAACTGCTCACAAGCTTCTATGGGTTTGATTTTGGTTGTCATTTGTTGAAATAAAAACAGTTGAAAAAAAAAAAATACAGTGTGTCGGTGTCTGTCTGCTGAATGCCCATCCAATTCTCCTCCATGGCCATATGGGAAAGCGAATATTTACACCCTACCAACAAAGAAATGGTTCGACTTCTGTCAGCTTGTTGAAGACATTTATTTGGACATTTTCTACCATATGATGGCTGAAGTAGCAGCGCGTGACACTGTTCTCATGATAACCAGATCGACATTGTAAACTGAATTCTAAAAAACTGAAGTAAAAACACCAAATTATCATTCAATGGGATAAAATATCTTCTCTTTCCTGCAGACGATACCATGAAGAATGTTAATATTTAACCAAGCCAAAAAATAATAATAAAGCAAGCTGGTTCCATATTCATTTCAGTATCAGCAGACACAAAATGCTATAAAAAGGTGACAACTTTTAAAGTAAAAAAAAAACAAAAAAAAATGACAAATGAAAAAAAAAATCACATGTGTATGGATTATCTCCAGGTGATAAAGCGTCAATTTTTTTGTGTGAAACTCTTTCTAGGCTGATCACATGTAAAAGGCTTCTCTCCAGTGTGAATATTCATGTCCCCCCTAAGGCTTTTTCATGTTTATAATTGCTAAATTATTATATTAATATATTTGATATATTTTTATTTCATATATTTGAATGTGTTTATTGATATGCCATACTTTATTTTGCTGTAGCCTACAGACAAAGTTAATACACTCAGAAAGTCCAGTTATGGATGACAAGAACAAACAAATGTCAAGTTTTTCAACTTCGAATCTTCAGTTTCTGGCCTCCTAGTGATGTGAAATAAGAGCAGGAGTTAACTCAGGGTGATTATTTTTACTTTATTTTGTATTTGATCTGCGCATTTTGGATGTGGCGTCCGTCAAAAATAGTCTGGGACACTTCTGAAACACACCGCGGCTCAACTGGTGTAAACACGAGCATTGACCAGAATGGCCGCGTATCGGCTTCAGTAGCTGCGTCGCAGCCGTAACGCGCCACACAAGTGTGCGGCGTAAACAAGGCTTAAGGCTTTTCTCCAGTGTGAGTGCTCATGTGGGCTGTAAGGCATTTTTTCCAACTGAAACTCTTTCCACACTGTTGGCAGGTGAAAGGTTTCTCTCCAGTGTGAGTTCTCATGTGGGCTGTAAGGTTTCCTTTGTCACGGAAACTATTTCCACACTGTTGGCAGGTGTAAGGCCTTTCTCCAGTGTGAATTCTCATGTGGACTTTAAGGTGTAATTTTCTCCTGAAACTCTTTCCACAATGTTGGCAGGTGAATGGGTTCTCTCTAACATGAATTCTCATGTGGGCTACAAGGTTTCCTTTATGACTGTAACTCTGTCCACATTGTTGGCAGGTGTAAGCCTTTTCTCCAGTGTGAATTCTCATATGGCCTATAAGGTTTCCTTTTTGTGTGAAACTCTTTCCACACTGTTGGCAGGTGTAAGGCCTTTCTCCAGTATGAATTCTCATGTGGACATTAAGCATGTCTTTACTTGTGAAACTCTTTCCACACTGTTGACAGGTGTAAGGCTTTTCTCCAGTATGAATTCTCATGTGGACTTTAAGCATGTGTTTATGTATGAAACTCTTTCCACACTGTTGGCAGGTGTAAGGCTTTTCTCCAGTGTGAACTCTCAAGTGGACTTGAAGGTTGCTATGTTGATTAAAAGTCTTTCCACACTGTTGGCAGGAGAAATAACTTTTAGTTCCTGTCTTTTGAGCTCCTTTTTGTGAAGAAACCTGTTTTGATCTTTCTTTAGTCATGAAATTATAATGTTTTTTCTCTTCTTTTTCATTAAGTTCATGACTCGCCTCTCTCAGTGTCATTAGGTCTAGGGAAAAAATAGACATAAAACAATTTAGACATTTAAAGCATCAAAACCAACAACATGTATGAATTCAATTTTCAATTCTAGGGCACCTTTAATAATGATGGTAGCCCGTTTAGGAAAACAGCATTCTTGTTTTTTATTACTGCAATATGTTTTAACTGATTTTCTTTTTGTGTGTGCTTCACTCATGTTTCCCCTTTTCCTCAAGATGGTGCACAAGCCTCAACAGCGCAACCTTGTTATTGAAAGTAAAGATGAAAAGGATGAAATGGCTGAAATGCATCTTTACGCACAACTTGCCAGCCTGCATGGAGAGCTGTGCTCTAAATCACAAATCTTATGATAATTTGATAATCTTCATTTAGATTTCACACTATTAGTTGTTTTCGTGCCTTTTGCACAACATTGCACCATTTCATGCTTTTCATCTTCAGAAAGATCTTTCTTCCTCCACATATTGCATGAGAACTGTGACTTGCTTAATAATGTGGAACATCATCTAAGTAGGGTTTCCATAGACCTGGCAAATTATTTTGTCTGAGATTGATACAAGTTATCTAAAAAGACATGGATACATAAAAATTTTCTTAGAATAACTAAAATCTGAATGTTTATTGTGCTGAAATCTTACTGATATGTCACTTGCATTATAATTTGGAACGCGGTGTACATCGATCTAGTATGAGTTCACGGCTGGGAAGTCAAGGGCTTGACTGCTGTTCCAGTTTCACGGGTAGAAGGTTGGAAAAACACGGGTTACAGGTTGCCTGGAATGCGGCATTCAGCTCCAACCCTGATCAGACACACCTGAAGCAGTGAATTAAGATCTTCAGGGGCACTTGATATTTACAGGCAGGTGTGTTTGATCAGGGTTGGATCTAAACCAAAGAGCTTAGAACCCAGTAGGTGACACTTTGATACTTTTTGGGTAACAGCCACTAGATGGCGCTCCGGTAGCACGGCCGCCATTATGGGGTCAAAATACTAACTGGACCACAAAATCCTTCACATCTTACGCACCCAAAATCGGTGAATTTCACTGCCAAATCAGAAGCGCAATAGAACAAAATTTTTAAAATTAATTCATCAGTAAATTGTATGATCCTACAGTAAATGTTGTATTGTCTTTTATTTGTTTTATTTGACTAGTTGTGAAATCCAACCATTCAACCTTCTGAGGTAACATAGTTAGCCTACTTTGAGTATTTCCATTTTATGCAACTTTACACATTTATTAATAGTAAATAAATAATTAATAAATTTAAGATCATCATGTTTGCAACGAACAATATATTTCAGACCTAGTGGAGTAATAGTGATAATAGTATCTAGGTCTGAATAGAAAAATACAACAAATATATTGTTTACAAGTAGTGCGTTGATTCAGCGTGGTATGTAGGAGTGTTTTCACACTTATGGATCGTTTGTTTTGTTCTAAAAACAGGGACTAAATTTGTTACAATGTTGCATTTTTTTCTTGGTTTGGTTTGGTTTGCTTTCACATGGCAACATTTCCAAGCATACCAAATGTTTATGGAAGACACATGCGAGAACAACTGTCCTCTTATTGATCAGAGTTTTCTCAGCGTCATCCATAAATAACGATTGACAAGTTCGCTCCATAAGCTTATCGTGTCTGTATTTGTAATTGACGAGATACACGCAAACACTATATGAAAGTAGCCATCATTCCCGCTGTTAAATTATATACTCTCTGGATGTTGTTGTCTAGTAGGCTGTGTCGAGACCATACAGGTGCTGATCATATAATTAGAATATCATCAAAAAGTTGATTTATTTCACTAATTCCATTCAAAAAGTGAAACTTGTATATTATATTCATTCATTACACACAGACTGATATATTTCAAATGTTTATTTCTTTTAATTTTGATGATTATAACTGACAACTAAGGAAAATCCCAAATTCAGTATCTCAGAAAATTAGAATATTGTGAAAATGTTCAATATTGAAGACACCTGGTGCCACACTCTAATCAGCTAATTAACTCAAAACACCTGCAAAAGCCTTTAAATGGTCTCTCAGTCTAGTTCTGTAGGCTACACGACTTGACAGTGGTCCAAAAGACGACCATTGACACCTTGCACAAGGAGGGCAAGACACAAAAGGTCATTGCAAAAGAGGCTGGCTGTTCACAGAGCTCTGTTGCCAAGCACATTAATAGAGAGATGAAAGGAAGGAAAAGATGTGGTAGAAAAAGTGTACAAGCAATAGGGATAACCGCACCCTGGAGAGGATTGTGAAACAAAACCCATTCAAAACTGTGGGGGAGATTCACAAAGAGTGGACTGCAGCTGGAGTCAGTGCTTCAAGAACCACTACGCACAGACGTATGCAAGACATGGGTTTCAGCTGTCGCATTCCTTGTGTCAAGCCACTCTTGAACAACAACAATCAGGCACACAATCCACATTGCTTGAGGTCCAGTGTAAAGTTTCCACAGTCAGTGATGGTTTGGGGTGCCATGTCATCTGCTGGTGTTTTCTGAGGTCCAAGGTCAACGCAGCCGTATACCAGGAAGTTTTAGAGCACTTCATGCTTCCTGCTGCTGACCAACTTTATGGAGATGCAGATTTCATTTTCCAACAGGACTTGGCACCTGCACACAGTGCCAAAGCTACCAGTACCTGGTTTAAGGACCATGGTATCCCTGTTCTTAATTGGCCAGCAAACTCGCCTGACCTTAACCCCATAGGAAATCTATGGGGTATTGTGAAGAGGAAGATGCGATATGCCAGACCCAACAATGCAGAAGAGCTGAAGGCCACTATCAGAGCAACCTGGGCTCTCATAACACCTGAGCAGTGCCACAGACTGATCGACTCCATGCCACGCCGCATTGCTGCAGTAATTCAGGCAAAAGGACCCCCGACTAAGTATTGAGTGCTGTACATGCTCATACTTTTCATGTTCATACATTTCAGTTGGCCAAGATTTCTAAAAATCCTTTCTTTGTATTGGTCTTAAGTAATATTCTAATTTTCTGAGATACTGAATTTGGGATTTTCCTTAGTTGTCAGTTATAATCATCAAAATTAAAAGAAATAAACATTTGAAATATATCAGTCTGTGTAATGAATGAATATAATATACAAGTTTCACTTTTTGAATGGAATTAGTGATTGAGCTGAATTGAAATAGTACAGAATGAAATCCTGTCCAGCACGATGCGGGAGGGCTCGTGCTCTTCAGATACAATGACAGACTTCGAAACGGACACTGGAATGAATAATTCTCTTGGCCATCTCTGATATAACTGCATGGCGTAAAATTACGATAACAATGCAATTTCACATGCTTCAGTAATTTATTTGCATTAAATGCATTATTTTAATGCATTAAAAATTTGAAATTAATAACACATGCATTAACGTTGACAGCCCTAATCAAAATGTAAAGTCTAATCTTAAAATGCATGTTTTTATGTATCCTTTTAATAAGAATAATAGTTATTAGCATGAACATTACTAGTATATTGATGGTTTATTAGTACTTAAAAAGTTCATATTAATGCATTATTCTGCAAGACCTTATTATATATCATTAATACTGCCCAATAATTAAACTTAGCAACTACTTTAAATATTAATAAGCAGTAATCAGGAGTTTATTGAGGCAAAAGTCCTTGTTAATAGTGAGAATTGGACCCTAAACTTAAGTGTGCCAGAATAATTTAAGAATTTTATATTATTTATTTGAAAGAATTAAAAGAGGAGTTTCATGTCTATCCTAGTATTATTTATTAACTCATTGAGGTTGATATAATACTAAGAAAGTAGTAAGTAATTAAATACTTTTTGGAATCATTTGTACAGTAATCTAATTACACTATTGAAGATGTAATTAGTAATTCATTACGTTTTTAGAGTAACTTACCCAACACTGTTAAAAGTTCATAAATGCAATCAATTGTTCCATGATTTGAGACCCTGGACCACAAGACCAGTCATAAGGGTCACTTTTTTTTTTAAATTAAGATTTATACATCATCGGAAAGTTAAATTAATAAGTGATGTATGGTTTGTTAGGATAGGATACAATCATTTGAAAACCTGGAAGGTGCAAATAAATCTAAATATATACCTTAAGGCATTTTTAGAGTTGTTTTTTCTGAGTGGCAAACACAAAAGTAAAGACTCATAACTCCAAAACTATAGCAAGGAGAGTCAAAAGGTAGGTATCATTTGATAGAACACTTTTTACTTTTAAAATAAAATAAAATAAAATAAAATGAAAATATAAAAAAATAAAATTAAAATAAAAATATATATATATATATATATATATATATATATATATATATATATATATATATATATATATATATATATATATATATATATATATATAAATTACATTACAATAGGACATTCTCATGCTGAGAATCTGCTGATAAAATTCAAATCAAATACTTTTCATATAATTTTACATATCCTTTTTATTTGACATGGAAATTATTTTTTTGATGAAGCTCTGCTACATGTGAGGTGGATCAAATTTTGTGGTGATAATGTACAAAATACCTTCATGTAACATGACCTTTACTTAATATCCTAATGCTTTTTGGCATAAAAGAACATTTTATAATTTTGACTCATACAGTGTACTGTTGGCTATTTCTACAAATATACCCGGGCGACTTACGACTGGTTTTGCGGTCCAGGATCACATTTAATGGAAACACTGAATTTTAAAGTGATGTACACATTACTACATATACTCTCTATCGTAATAAGTTATTAATGCTTAATTACAAATAACCAAACCATAGCTCTAGCTCTACAGTAAGTACACTTGAAGGAGCAAATGAACAAACTGAGTGAATTCGGACACTTTTCTGTAAGATTATACTGTATATTCTCTATTTCTGTAGAGCTGGACATTTTAATAATGATCAAAAGTTCAGCTGTGAGAATAAAACCAACCTGTTTGTTCCTCAGTATCTTCATGTTTCACTCTGAATGTTTCTTCAATCGTCATGTCTTCACTCTCCTCTTTAATAAACTCAATCTTTATATCTTCAGTCTCCTCTTTAATGAACTCCATCTTTAATAAGAGAATAATTTAACAGAGTTATTGGTCTAATGACCAGGTTAGACAAAAAAAATCTCTAAAAACTAAGGCTGCAAATGAATAAACTTCATGTTTAGGCATTTATGACTAATGAAAACATGCTTAGTTTGTTTGTTAGTATTTGTTGTTCTCGTTCATGTGATTTATGATATATAGGCTAGAGAGAAATGAGACGCAGGTTTACTGTTTCTCATCAGTGGATATGAGTTTTACTCACACAAATATCCTTCATTACAGTTAGATAAACACACAATGTTACATTAAATAGTAAATAAACTCATTTAACATCGCTTGTTTAAAACAAAACACACAACTATAAATCAGTGAACTGTTTCTATCGATTAAAACAGCTTAAATTCTTAAACAAACCTTCAGCAGAATCACAGCAGATGCAGGATCGCGGCGCAGTCTTATGACGTCATGTCGTCACTCCAAAATAAAAGTCCTGTTCAGACTCTGCATTGTCTACAATCACAGAAGTGCATAGAAATCTAACTGTTTTTTAAATACCTTTTTTTATAAACTTTTTCAAAGTATTAACACAAAGCTTCATACAAATAGTTACTTTTTTTTCTCCTCTTCCCCATAACCTTTACCACCAAAGTAAACATATAAATTCAAACAACAATAATAACAATAAAAATAAATAAATAAAACAAATAAACATTACAAAAACTTAAAGTAGCTTTTACTTTAACAAAAGAACAATATTATTGTAAGAAAATATAAGTTACAAATAATAACTAAATAAAAGTACATAATAATTAAATTAAACTCTGATATATTTGTGGTCTATACAAACATATACAACCATGAAACACTTACGTTCATACTAAAACATGTTCAAGTGTATTAGAGTTAATGGCCTCTAGTTAGAAGGTAGGGTCTTCATCTTTTCAAAATATGTAATCATAGGTTTCCAGATTTTATAAAATTTTTGAATGGATCCTTTTTTGAGATATTTTATTTTTTCTGGTTTTAAAAATAAAATAAAATCACAAATCCACATTGAAATCTTTGGTGGGTTTTTTGACTTCCATTCTAACAATATTCTCCTTCTTGCTAATAATGAAGCAAAAGCAAAAACATTTTTCATATTGTTAGTTAAATGTATTCCATGTTCTGCTACACTGAAAATAGCAGTTTCAACGCAGGGTGTTGTCTTCCAGTTAAAGGCTTTGTTTATTGTTTTAAATACAAAAGTGCCAAATAGTTATTCAGCTTTTGGCAGGACCAAAACATGTGAATAATGTCAGCTTTATTACTTTTGCATCGATCACAACTATCTTCAACATTTGAATATATTTTTGACAGTTTAGATCTAGTATAATATATGCAGTGAAGGACCTTGAATTGTATTAAACTAAGGCGTGCACAGGAAGTGGATCCATTTACTCTTTTTAGAGCATCATCCCATATTTCATCAATGAAATCTAACTGTTTTACCAGATAATCTGTATTAAAATTAAAACAGTGACAAATATGATACAAACAAACATGTTAAAAAGGTTGTATGAGTTCATTCATGTGTCCAAATTGAAACACATTAAATGTCAAAGGGTTGTTACACATTTTTTTAAAGTCAAATTTAAGGCTTTTTAAGACCTGAAGAAATAAAAATTAATACTAACCTATACTTTATGGCTTTTACTAATTAAATGAAATCATTATCAATAAAATCCATCTTTGCAATACAGAGGTGACACAGAATGAGAAGTGGCATTAATATATTTACACAGTATTTACAATTTGTCTACATAAGTTTAATTCAATATTTAAATATGGATTTTTTTTCTAATTTTAACTTTTTAATTAAAATGTCCCTTAAACATGAAAGTAAACTGCCAGTAGGTGGCAGCAAGTCACTGGTATTGGTTATCACCAATACCGGTATATTGTCACACCCTAATATATATATATATATATAGCATGGTGACGTTGATACAATGTGGTGTTTTCATCCGAACCATCATTTTGACTGAGATTGCAATTTCAAAGTTTGATTTATGTTGAATCAACATTGAAATTTTGATGAAAACCAAAATATGGGCGATGATGTGGGTGATTAAAAAGAGCATCACGAGTTTGTCTTTAGCCTTGATTAATAAAATTCCACACTGAAAAAAAATGCTGTTCTTACTTAGAGTTTTTGTCTTATTTCTAGTCAAAATATCTTAAAGTTCTTGAATCAAGAAGCATTTTATTGACAAGTAAAAAATATCTTCTTGTTTTCAGGAAAAAAAAGTCAAAATTGAGTGAGTTTTTCCTTAAAACAAGCAAAATAATCTGCCAATGGGGTAAGCAAAATAATCTTATTTCAAACCAAAAATAAGATATATAATATATATCATATTTAAATATGGATTTTTTTCTAATTTTAACTTTTTAATTAAAATGTCCCTTAAATATGAAACTAAACTGCCTTTATTTTAAATATTGTGGTTATCGCCAATACCGGTATATTGTCACACCCTAATATATTATATATATACACACACACAATGTGGTGTTTTCATCCGAACTGTCATTTTGACTGAGATTGAAATTTCAAAGTTTGATTTATGTTGAACCAAGAGCCAAAATATGGGTGATGATGTGGGTGATTAAAAAGTGCATCACGAGTTTGTCTTTAGCCTTGATTAATAAAATTCCAACAATATTTAGCTGATCTCTAGAAGCCCATGAGCGTGAATATTAAACTTTACATAGCCTATGTTTCTGTTACTCTTTGCATTTACTCCAAGGCCTTCATTAGAAGGAGTTAAGGCTGATGAGGTTGGATAATTAGAGAAATGAGAAGCACACCCTTAATGATGGTGACATTGATCATACATTGAGTTGCAGTCCACAGCATGACTACATATAATACATATATATATACATTATATATATATATATATGTATGTATGTGTATATATGTATGTATGTATGTGTATATATGTATGTATGTATGTGTATATATGTATGTATGTATGTGTATATATGTATGTATGTATGTATGTATGTGTATATATGTATGTATGTATGTATGTATATATATATATATATATATATATATATATATATATATATATATATATATATATATAATATTTTATATATACACATACACATACACACACATATATATACACATACATACATACATATATATATACACATACATACATACATATATACACATACACACATATACAGCTATGGAAAAAATTAAGAGACCACTCCAAGTTCAGAAATCAATGTTAAGTGGTCTCTTAATTTTTTCCATAGCTGTGTATGTACACACACATTATATAACTTTTGGATCAGAGGTAAAGCACATATTTACAGGAGGCCAAGGGAGAAGATACGTCATAATCAAACACGGAGGAGAAAAGCGACGTGGATGCTGTCATGAAAACCAAAAACACATTTTTTGAACTACTGTAGAGTAGCTGAATGTGTCAAGATGCTGGACACTATAGTTGTGATTTTACTGTAAAACACGATTTATTATGTATAGATAACAGGAGAGCTCTAGTAAACACACATAACTTAATTCTTCGAAATGAATTTACATATTCTAAACCATATACATCTTAAAGATGCTTATTAAATTTCTATTTTACGTATGACAGGAACATCTTTAAGTATCGTGATTTATGAGTGATGGATTATAATCTATGAGTGATGTGTGTGTGTGCTATTATTCACTGTTGTCAACACTGTTTACATGAATGAAAATAATGTAAATAAATAAATCTACATAAAATACACAAGTTTAATCTATTTCATTTGTCCATTAGTACTGTTGGTAAATGAAGGAACATTTGTGTTGGATAAATAGTGAGTTAACACATCATCAACATGTAAATGTAGATTTGAGCACATAAATCTCAGAGGAAACTTAAATCTTGTCTGATGTTACAGGGACAGATGATCATGTGTGTTTATCCGGTGATGAAGGAATAAAGCCGTCAAAGGCTTTGAGTGAGGATACTACAGAAATGAATACAAAGTATATTTAAATCTTAAGTTGTAGTTTAGTTTGATTATTGCAAAATTGTGTAATTATAAAAATTTTAAATTAAATATGGCAAGAACCAGAATGCTGACATGAATGAATTGTAAAATGTTTTAATCTGTTTATTTATTTATGCTGATGGAGAACACATGAATGTTTGCAGCAGACACAGATTATCCCGCACATCTTCTCCTTGTTGTGTGGTTCAGAGGACCATCATCATGGTCTTCCTCATCCTCTGGATCAACAATGAGAAGAGCAGCAGTGAGGGACATGATGGATGAAGGTGTTCATCAGCTGCTTCATCAGAATAAAGCTGCAGAATCGGCACAGCTGTGTTAAGATTGCAGCAGGACTGTGAATACGCGATTGTTAGATCAATACATCTGATTAAAGCTTTGTTTCGTGTGTTGTTGTATATGCATTTACTTATTGTCATTATTACTTTTATTAATTCTTTTTTTTATGCTATTATTATCAGTAAATTTATATTTTTTATTAAGCAATGAATTAATGCATGAATTGACTGTCAATGGAGATGTATTCAAATCAGCTGTATTTGTCTAGTGTGTGTTCATGCATAGCTGTCATATGACAAAACATTTCACTTTGCTTGTTTTACTAAAGAAGTAATATGAAAAATAATATAATTAAGTTTTGGTTTATCAGCATGTATCAATATTTTTGTGTGTAGATTTGAGCAACCATAACCAAGCAAAAAGTAGGAATTTTGAGTTTGTATTAGGACTCCTATATAGTAAATTACTCCTTGCCCTCCAGCCGCATTTCACATGCAGCAATGATGTCATGTGCAAACAACCTATAGAGAAGGCATAGGACGTAGAGTAAGCTTTGTGAACTGTGAGAGTTTTATCCTTTTAACATTTAAGAGGCTGTTGTGTCGACCTTGATTTATTGCAATATTGAGCAGTTCAATTTAATTTTGATTTTAGAAAATAATGAATTAATCAATCAAATACATTCCTTATTTTCACTGACATTTCTGAACTAGTGCATCTTCCAAGCCTAAATTCAGCATGAGTAAAAAATTAAGTACTATTAAAGTCTCAGATACTTCAAGAATTTTACTCAAGTTATATTAGAATTGGTGACTTGTAACTTGTAATAAGAGTCATTTTTGCTGTAAGGTATCTGTACTTTTATTCAAGTATGGTTTTCAGGTTCTCTTTAGACCTCTGTTTTTTCCACAGTGACTTCTAAAAAAGTTCACCTTTCCAATGAATTTTCATGTGGCCCTCAAGGTAACCTATAAATCTGAAACTCTTTCCACACTGATCACATATGAATGGCTTCTCTCCAGTGTGAATATTCAGGTGGTGATACAGGGTCAATTTATGTGTGAAACTCTTTCCACACTGATCACATGTAAAAGGCTTCTCTCCAGTGAGTTCTCATGTGTTGCCTGAGCCTTTGTTCCCGTGTGAAGCTATTCCCGCACAGAGTGCAGGTGTAAGGCTTTTCTCCAGTGTGAGTACTCATGTGGGCTATAAGGCCTTCTTTTCGAATGAAACTCTTTCCACACTTTTGACAGGTATGAGGCTTTTCTCCAGTGTGAGTTCTCATGTGGGCTTTAAGGTTTCCTGTCTCATTAAAACTCTTTCCACACTGTTGGCAGGTGTAAGGCTTTTCTCCAGTGTGAGTTCTCATGTGGACTTTGAGTTTTCCCTTTTTACTGAAACTTTTTCCACACTGTTGGCAGGTGAATGGGCTCTCTCCATTGTGATTACTCATGTGGGCTATAAGGCTTTCTTTTCGACTGAAACTCTTTCCACACTGTTTGCAGGTGAATGGGTTCTCTCTAACATGAATTCTGATGTGAGCAATTAGGTTTCCTTTACGACTGAAACTCTTTCCACATTGTTGGCAGGTGTGAGCCTTTTCTCCAGTGTGAATTCTCATGTGGGCTGTAAGGCTTCCTTTCTCATTAAAACTCTTTCCACACTGTTGGCAGGTGTAAGGCTTCTCTCCAGTATGAATTCTCATGTGGGCTGTAAGGCTTCCATTTTGTGTGAAACTCTTTCCACATTGTTGGCAGGTGTAAGCCTTTTCTCCAGTGTGAACTCTCATGTGGACTTTAAGGTGTCCTTTTTGACTGAAACTCTGTCCACACTGTTGGCAGGTGTAAGCCTTTTCTCCAGTATGAATTCTCATGTGGACTTTAAGGCTTCCTTTCTCATTGAAACTCTTTCCACACTGTTGGCAGGTGTAAGGCTTCTCTCCACTATGAATTCTCATGTGGACTTTAAGGCTTCCATTTTGTGTGAAACTCTTTCCACATTGTTTGCAGGTGAAAGGTTTCTCTCCAGTGTGAATTCTCATGTGGACTTTAAGCTTGTCTTTATGTGTGAAACTCTTTCCACACTGTTGGCAGGTGTAAGGCTTTTCTCCAGTATGAATTTGCATGTGGACTTTAAGCTTGTCTTTATGTGTGAAACTCTTTCCACACAGTTGGCAAGTGAAGGGACTCTCTCTAGTGTGAACTCTCAAGTGGACTTGAAGGTTTCTATGTTGATTAAAAGTCTTTCCACTTTTAGTTTCTGTCTTTTGAGCTCCTTTTTGTTCATGACTCGCCTCTTTCAGTGCCATTAGGTCTAGGGAAGAAATAGACAATTTAGACATTTAAAGCATAAAAATCAACATGTATGATCTATACCCTATCCTATCTTATGGATCAGAGATGGGCAGCTTTGGTACTGGAGGACCACTCTTTTGCAGAGCCAAGTTTCATCCCTAATCAAATACACCTGCCCTTGATTTTCAAGCATTCCTGTAGACTTAAGGCTGATTTATACTTCTGCATCACGTGTAACCTGTAGGTATGGCTTAGGCTGTGAGTGCCACACATAGAATACAATGTAGCCTGATGTGCACCTCTTCAAAAATGTAACAATGCGTCAATTCTACACGGACCGCAAGCCCTATGATTAGTTTGCTGATTTGCTGTTTCTATGGCCCCTCTATTTGTAAGCTTCTCTGACAACGTACATGACAAGCTGCTTCTTCTTTGGCTTTGGCCTTAATACTCAACATGACCGTGGACACTGCCTACCAGTGGTCTGGATGCACGTCGACGCGGACAATGACGCAGAAGTATAAATGATAACAGACGCATAGCCTACGGTGCAGAGGCTCCATACCTGTTCGATCAGGTATGGAGCTAAACTCTGCAGAACAGTGTCCCTCCAGGACCAGAGTTGCCCATCCCATCTATAGACTTATACTCATTACACCAGTGGTTTTCAAACCTGGTCCATAGGGACCCACCACTGCACATTTTGTATGTATCCTTTATTTTTCACATCTGGTTAAGATCATCAGCCTGTCAGAAGTTTGCTGACATTAATGGAGGAATTTGCAAACTACAATTCCTGTTCATCACTGAAAAGTGCTTGTAATGATGCGAGACATAGCACACACAATTGTAGTAGCCATTCTGTACTTGGTTGTGACCTCACTTCATCCGTACCACGTCCAAGCCTGATCCAACCATGCCTTTTCAAGCAGGCCAGGGAGCGGTACAGAGAGATCACACTAATGACATTAGACGGAAATAATGAATGCTTATGAGATGTGTTTCCCTCAGCACAAAACTTACATTTTATGGTTATATTCGTACCTGTAAATTTTATAAAATTGGGGCTTACGGTAATGGCAGCAGAGCAATCGGTCATATTTTTCACCTCTCCCAGTTCACGTTCCTGTTTTTTAAAATTATTTTCCTTCACCCATCTTTCTCAAATTCATTATTTTGTCGCTTCATTGTTAGTTTGTCATGCCAAAGCCTTCAAAGCAGAACAAGCCGGACCATTCTCAAGGCTTTAGGGAAGATTGCACTGATTCTAGCAAGGCTAGTGCTAGCAGCGATCACGCAGTAACGAGCAGAGAGCTCGTTACCTGATTTCTCGCAGAAGAACGTTGGCGCACGCAAAAGATGTTGAATGACTCTTTCGCTAAACTGGAGTCTGGGCTGGATGTGAAAGTTGATAGTATCATCAAACGCATCGATAAAGTCGCTGCGGTTATCGACTCCTTTGCGACTCGTCAGGCTGAAACAGAAACTCGTATCTCCACTTTGGAAGATGACATTGCTCCGCTAAAAGTGAAACTGACTACACTCGAGAAACATGGCACTTATGGAGAAGGTTACAGATCTGGAGGGTCATTCCAGACAGGACAATATCAGAATTCTAAACCTAAAAGAGTCCGTTGAGGGAAGTGAATGATTTTTTGCGTTTTTGAATGATAAACAGATCCTAGTTTTTCATTTTTGTACCTCAGGAGTTTTAGACAGAGAGATCCAGAGATCAAAATCCCCTCTCCTTCCCGTCTTTTACTCCTATGTATAGTTTACTTTTCTACTTTATTTAACTTTTTATCACTTCTTAAATGGCTGTTGGTGTCAAATTGAAGGGGCCTAAATAATCCAGTGAAATTAGTTGCTACTATGGACTTTTTGTGTAAACATAGCATAGTAGTCCATTTTTCTTGCTTGCTCCTCAGCTTCAAATAAATCGAAAGGTGTGGTGATAATATGTCAGCATAATCTGCGCTTTAAGCTGTTGGATACTTGGGCAGATAGCAAAGGTAGAATATCAGTTGTGAAAATTCATATAGAAAACAGAGTTGTTGCCTTTGTTTTTAATTTATACTCCTAATACTTTTGAAAAAGAATTTAACGAACAGATCATCAAGGTACTTCTGGAGCTTTCTGGCTTCAAATTCATTATTGGCACTGATTTTAATGCTGTTGTTGACTGTTCAGTTGATAGATCGGGAAACTTCAAAAAATTAGATCAATGTTCTTCTGAGGCTTACGTTCCTGGATCAATGATACCGGGGTGGTGGATCTTTGGCGTATAATAAATCCTGATGTTAAAGACTACACCCATTTATCATTTAGTCACAAATCTTTCTCTCGTATTGACTTTATTTTTTCTTCTGGAGGTTTGTTTCATAATATTGTTAATGTTAACTTATTGCCAGTGGCATTTTGCGACCATAAGGCAGTGATTGCTTCTGTTTTGTTTAACTCTATCCAGTTTGGGCCCTAGATGGCGTTTCAACACCATGCTTCTCCGAGATGAAGCATTCAAAACTAAGTTTTCAAGTCAACTAACAGACTTTGTTAATGTAAATAAAGGTTCAGTTGATGACCCGAGGATACTCTGGGATGCTATCAAAGGGTTTATTAGGAATTTTACTGTATGTTATGCTTCCAGTTTATGGAAAGCTTGATCATCTAGATTACAGCATCTAAACTCTCAGCTCAAGATGTTCTGTTACAACAAAGTTATGATGAGGATGTAAGGCTTCAATTTGATCTTGTGAAAAAAGAAATAAATGCATTAATAAATTATTAATAATATATTTTAAAGCAGCGTGCAGAATTTTTAATTCATAGAACATGGCAGTTGTACTATTTTAATGGGGCTAGACCCAGCCATTTACTAGCCCTTAGATTGAGGTCCAATGAGCATTTTTCAGATATCAGCGCTATTAAGTCAAAAGATGAACCCTCACAGGTTAATGATACTTTTCACAGTTTTTACTCTGAATTATATAGCTCAGAGGTATCACATAACTAGGATACTTGTAAAAGTTTTCTAAACAAAATACGGCTTCCCAAGCTATCTGAGGAAGACTCTCTAAAATTAGATACCCTAATTACCTTAGATGAGCTTAAGGAGGCTGCTTCCAAAATGTGTAGAGGTAAATCCCCTATATTAGATGGAATTCCTCCAGAAATTTACACAGCCTTCTGGGACAGACTGGGCCCTCTACTTTTTGATATGATTCAAGTCTTGCTCAAAAAGGACAAGGAGCCTAATGATTGCTCAAGTTATAGGCCTTTGTCCCTCCTAAATGCTGATCTGAAAATTTATGCTTAATTTCTTGCACAAAGGCTTTAGCCGGTCATGACTAAGCTTGTCAATTGTGACCAGACAGGTTTCCTTAGAACTAGGTTAACATCTGATAAATGTTAGAAGATTACTTCATATAATACATGGCACTTCTTCATTGACTCTGCCTGCTGCGGTCCATTCTCTAGATGCTATGAGCCTTTGATCATCTGGAATGGCCATATCTGTGGTCTGTGTTAAAGGTCATGGCTTTGGGGTCCTCTTACATTCGTATGATCAAGGTGTTGTATGCAAATACCACAGCCATGGTCCGTTTCTTTTTGCACTTTCTCTTGAGCAACTGGCACAGACAATACGCATAGATAAATCAACCCAATCACAATATGTGGAACCAGTCATCACATTTCACTATATGCAGACAATGTCCTCATTTATTTAGGTAACCCATTGCATTGGTAATCCATTATGCAAAACAT
This sequence comes from Chanodichthys erythropterus, assembly GCF_024489055.1. Classification (NCBI taxonomy): domain Eukaryota; kingdom Metazoa; phylum Chordata; class Actinopteri; order Cypriniformes; family Xenocyprididae; genus Chanodichthys; species Chanodichthys erythropterus. Next base: position 67,004,948 of record NC_090223.1, on the reverse strand, counting down.
TGCATCATTTCCAAGTTATGGAAAAACAACATTCTTATTGTACAGTACTACTCAGAGCATGTAGTCGAGATCTAAATCATTTAAGAGGCAATTTATTAGCAGATGGAGTCAGAACCAAACATGTAAGACAAAAGTTCACAGAGAGCCTCTGCGGCTGGGTCAAGACAGAACAAAAGTTCATCAATGGACTCTGTGGCTGATTCAGGATAGGATGAGAGCGTGTCGCTGGATGCCACCACCGTGCATGTAGCTGAAGCAAGCACCACCACTTTGTGAGGTTCTGCAGCATATGCAGCCACCTCTGGAGATTCAGCGGTAATGTACGTGGCCCAGGTACACCATAAGGCGACGCCCATTATGGGGAGTGCTGCAGACAGGGGAATCAGTTCAGGAGCAGGAGGACTAAAATTAATTGGTTTGGGGAAACCAGCTGTTCGAACTGACACCAGCGGTGAATCCTCCACATTGGATCCTAACTTCTGACGTTTGATGACAGGCTCACCTGACAGAACAGAGGAGGGTCGGAGATGTGAAGTGACATGACTCTGGACGATAAGCAGAGACGGGACATGACTCTGGACGATCAGCAGAGACGGGACATGACTCTGGACGATCAGAGTAGACGTGACTCTGGAAGATCAGCGGAGATGTGAAGTGGCTCTGGGAGGTCTGCTGAGACATGACGAGGCTCTGGGAGGTCTGCTGAGACATGACAAGGATCTGGAATGTCTGCTGAGACGTGACGTGGCTCTGGAAGGTCCGATGAGAAGTGACAAGACTCTGGAGGGTCTGCTGAGATGTGATGAGGTTCACGAAGATCAACTGTGACTTGACTGGGCTCAAGAAGATCAACTGTGACTTGACTGGGCTCAAGAAGATCAACTGTGACTTGACTCACGTAGATAAACTGTGACTTGACTTAGCAAGATCAACTGTGACTTGATTTGGTGTTGTGATGGCCAACATTTTGTGAGTGGGTTCTAGCGCAGCCATCAATAAAGGCATAGAAGTAATGTTGTGTTCCTCCACGACTCCCACAGTGAACAAAGGACAACACAAAATTAAGGCATAGTCCATAAAGTCTCTTAGACTGCAATTGAACTTCCCTTCAGGAAACCAGGATTTTATGGGCTCATTTAGGCCAAATCGGAAAATGTCCTTCAAAGCCACATCATCAAATGGAACTTGAAAACATAACTCACATAATTGATGAACGTATTCCTCAATGGATAAGTCTGTTTGCCAAAAACGTAGTAGCTGGTCGACTGGATCCATGGTTAGACTGGAAACGCTCATCAAGGGTGCTGGATCTTGGTTTGGCTGAGTATTCTGTAACGTATGGGACGGGACAGTGGAGTTGGAGATCCACGCACAGGCTTTATTAATAGGATGAGCGTAGTCATACAGGCAGAGACTCAAACACCAGCAAACAGATACAAGAAGGCAAGGCAAAACAGTAATCCAAACACAGGCAAATGTCTAGGCAGGAAGCAAACGATGATAAACAAGGAAACAGTCCAGGTTCAAAAACACAGGCACGGCAAGGAACACGGAGACAAGGTTGGATACAAGGCTAAACAATCCACCTTTTTCCTTACTTCTCCATGGGGGGCGCCATATTGGTGAGTTACTCCCGGTAGGATGCTCTGAGCTTCCGTTTAGTAATTGTTATCAGCTAGACAACGTTCCTAGTGATGGCGAATAGTGGAGGTTCTGGGAGAATTTGTGCTGTAAAAGGTTGTCACAACAGCTACAGAAAGCTCAAAAAACTTCTGGAAGATGAGTGTTACGACCACAAGCCAACAACAAAAGCGGAATGTAAATGTCCAAAACCATTTAAATTGCACAAGATGCCAACCAATGATGATGCCAAGACGCCAAAAGACAATGGCTCGCTGCATTAATTTGAAATTACTGCCACGTAACATCCATGTATGTTCATTCCATTTTGTGGATAGACAACCAACAATGGAAAATCCTTATGGAACTTTGGCTTGGATACGATCGTCAATTAAGAAAGAAGAGAAAATGACAAACTTGTCCAGACCAAGGTGAGTCTATTCACTAGCCTTGTAAATAAAATAACGTTAAAGTGCTACTAGGTCAGCAGAATTAATCAAAATACGGCTTATGATATAGATACTGTGTTTTTATGTGTGCTTAAACATCTTTAAGAAACCAGCCTTTCCTTCAGCACTTGAATGTTAACTTGTAGCATAAGTGTACGTGTTGCGTTGTTTTCACTGCAGTGAAAGTGAAATCCAAAAGCCAAGGAACCTGGACTCAAGGTCTGAATCACTACTATGCTTGCAACACTATTAAATATTTAGTGGCTATTGCACCTTGTGGTCTAGTAATGTTTATATCAGCAGCATATGGGGGCCGCTGTAGTGACAAATTTATCACGTGTGACTTTGGTATTCTTGAATACTTTAAACTGGGAGATGCAGTGATGGTGGATAGGGGTTTTTTGATTAGAGACTTGTTGAATGAAAGACAAGTCAACTTGATAATTCCTCACTTCGCAAACAAAAACCAGCTGACAGAAGAAAAAGTCACATGCAGTCGCAGGATTGCAAATGTACGGATACACGATGAACGTGCAATTAGGAGACTGAAAGTGTACAAGGTGTTGTCTCAAACCTTGCCTATCACTCTTATTAAATTTTAAATTTAATAAATTTTAAATAAATTTTAATATTGATAAAATTCTCTGTATATGTGCAACTTTAGTAAATTTGCATGGTGACCTAATCCGTGAAGCAGATAATTAATGCTCAGACTGTTGCATGTGGTGAAATTTGTACATATGCATCTAATCACAATACTTGACATTTTTAATTCTAAAAAAAATCTCTCCCAATATATATATTTTTGGGTACTTTGTACATACACTTTTTAAATTAGTCTAAAAAACATTAAATACAAAACGCAAAACCTGTAAACAAGGAAATATAAAATAAATCAAAAATTTTGAAAACCGATGACAGATTACCAGAAATTTTTTTCCTCTTACATGTCAGGATCTGTACACTTTAAGAAAAAAACACGAGTGCACCTTCAGAGAACATTCAACCTTTGTGATCGGATTTGAGAGGAGAGACGTTCTGAAATGGTCATCAGTCAGCGTCATTCTGATATTTCGTGGATGTTAAAAAAGATTTCATTTTGCAGTATAGCTAGTAAGCCAACAGTTTTCGTTTATGTAATTTTGGCTTAGCCTATAGTTTTGAGTGACATGTTATAGGCTATTTAATTTAACCTATTTTTCTCTGTGATATTTAGCCTATTATTCTTTGTGACATTTTTTTAGGGTGTTGACAGCATCATAGACAAATAACAAATACAAATTTTGTATAAATGCAAAATTTTATATCTGTTATCCCCAATCACTCTCCTTCTTTAGGGGATTGCCTCGTCCTTCACTCCCATACTTCGTAGCCGCATTACCCTAAAAAGGTAGGGAAGAGATGCTCTCTCATGAATTTATCAGGATTTGTTGTAACTCATACTGGTACACCTTTAGCTGAACTAGCAGTGATCCTTATCTGTCTTGCACTATGCCAGACCTCTGACAAGCTCTGATTTTGTGTTTGAATATCCAATTCAGCTGCCTGGTCCATGTTCATTTCTATGTATTTGTTGTAAAATGCTTCACATTTACTCCAAGTCAAAGTCTTCCCATGTGGCTGATGGGGTTCTAAGCTCTCAGTGTCATCTGTCTGCTCTGATACATTGGTATCACTGGACTATTTTTTAGTTCAAAAATTGGTTTTGTGTCAACTACGCAGGAGCATCCAGCAGTTTCCACTACTACATTATTTTGTAACATAACCCACGAGATGTGATTGGGTTTATTTTAAAGCCTGACTCAGCTCTACCTCCACTTTTAGGAACGTGAACTGCTGATGATTGTGACAAAGAATTCTTCAAATATTATTACTCAGTGGGTAATTGTATGCTTCCGTGCTTTTATAATTTCTTAGCTCCTTGCCGTCTGCACCCTCAGACAAAACAAGATAATTGAATGTGTCAACATATGTGACTGCTGGCAATTGTTTCATATCATCAATCCAGGAGGTGGCAGTCAATTTCATAGGATGAGGAACAGACAAAGTTACGTTGTTTATGGTCTTTTTTAAATAGTCTTGCTGCCACCGCAAACTAATGTTGCCATCACTTGTTGACATTATGGACATTAAAATGAAGTAAAACAGATTACAACAACCTTATGTTCAAGTAACTTTAAAGGTCCCGTTCTTCGTGATCCCATGTTTCAAACTTTAGTGTGTAATGTTGTTGTTAGAGTATAAAGAAAATCTGTAAAATTTTAAAGCTCAAAGTTCAATGCCAAGCAAGATATTTTATTTAACAGAAGTCACCTACATCGAACGGCCAGTTTGCGCTACATCCCTCTACTTCCTTCACTAAAACAGTTTTTTGACTAACCTCCGCCCATAGGAATACACAAGATTTGCGTTTGTAGAGTGTGTTTGTCGCCATGTCGTCGAAACGCTGCTATTTTCATCCCGCAGTCCAATCACCAGGTCTGATTCCGGCTCAAATTGATAGGGTAAAATTAAAGACATGTTTACAATAACATTGAGCGCATGCTTCTCCACGTTATGGTAAGAGGCGTGACCTTTCCGGGCAAGGAGCACTAAACTGCTGTCGAATCACAACACAGGAACCGCTGGCACAATCAGAACTCGTTACGTATTTCTGAAGGAGGGACTTCATAGAACAAGGAAGTCATCAGCCCGTTTTTATGACCGTGGAAACAGCGGTATACAGATAAGTAAATTATGTGAAAAATACTGTGTTTTTTTACACGCGAAACATGCACACATGTTATATTGCACACTATAAACACAATCAAAGCTTCAAAAAAACACGAAAAACGGGACCTTTACTGACTAAACGCATAAAGTTGCGAACTTGAAGTCTTGAGCATCCTCCCTACGCGCACACGAAAAAACATAATGGGTAATTTAGCATTTCGTGAAAAAGGTGGATACTCAGCTTATAAAGTGTCACTGTTGAGAAACAGGTGTGAATGTGATGAGTGCTCTAGTTCTACATAAGTCCACTTGAAGGAGTGAATGAACCAGCTGAGTGAATTCGGACACTTTTCTGTAAAATTATACTCAGGGATGGGCAGTATTTATGATACGTGTATTTCAAATACGTATTTCAAATACAAAATAGTATTTTGTAATTTGTATTTGATAGGGTTGATGAAAATGGCTTTGTATTTTGTATCAGAATACTTTAGTGTTTTGTATTTTTAAAATACTGTAAAATACTTTGTAAGAAGTCTACATGATGACATCATAAAACTGCAACCTCTGATTGGTGCTTACTCAATAGTTTGCCACGACAAGTTCAGAACAAATGTAAAGTTTAGATTTTGGTTTTAGTAGCTTAGGCTAAAATAGTTTACTAATTTACATAATGTTCTTAAACTATTATACCGAGCAGCAGCCCCCTATATCTATGATTAACATTCAAATGATTAATTAGTTAGAATCGAGTTGCTATTAATACAGGTGCCATCAGTGGTCTTCTTATGAATGACTTGTGAGTCAGTGTTGCTGATGCAAAGTAGCCCCTTTGTTACCAAACAACAAGTAACTAAATTAGGATACAGTTATTAGCGAGTCATTCACAAACATTAAACTGTTGGTTACTTTAAAACTAACCTTCATCTGCGAGATCACAGGCATATATGAATATCTGATCTGTTAAAGCCACAATATGTAAATTTTCACTGCTAGAGGTCGCTTATTCAGTCACTTATGCTTGATTTTGTGAAATCATGGGAGGTGTTGTCTTCAAGTCTACAGCCAGTGGAAAAGAATCGGGACGGGTCTCGGTCAGAAGTCATGTTCATGGATGAGATTATTAACGTTACCGTTTAATGTTGGAGCTGAACGAGGCAGCTGGAGCGAATGTTAATGAGGGACGAGCCTCGAGAGCAGGAACTTTTATTAGGCCACAGTCGCTGCTTCCGCTTTTTTTTGGTCCTATGTGGGGTAATGTGTGCTATCATATTAGATACATTTGATTGTTGAAAGTTTTTATAATGCTACTCTGTGTGTTCGCTCAGCAGCTGCTACGAGACACTTGTTGCACACTGCAGTAAGCTAGATCAATATTAATCATGGTAAAACATGGTACTCACTAGTGATCGACCGATGTATCGGTTTACCGATATTTTTCCCGATATTTAAGCATTTTTCCATAATCGGGTATTGGTTTTGTAATATCGGATTCACCGATTTACGCCGCCATCTTGTGGCCGTTTTGAGACTTCCTCCGTCTGAGGAGATCAGTCAACAACAGGTAAAGTATATGTTCTACTTGGTTTGCTTTAATTAATCAACTTTATCTAACATAACAGACATGCACAAATGAGATCTGAGACAAATTCCTGATATAGTTAATTTATGCAGCTTGTTTCTAAACAATTGAGACGAACTCATTGAGTCACGTAGTGTAATTCGTCATGTCCTGCCCCAATAAAGACGTAACTTTACATTAATTAAATAAAACAGACGTGAATGAGTGCATGTTGAAAATAAAAGCGCTGAATTTAATTCTCTATCTGTTGTATTTGCTCACCATTAGTCTAGAAGAAAAAGTTCGTTCATATTGCTTAGCAACTGACGGATGATCAGAAGGCTTAAGCACGGCCACTGAATGAAACTTTTGACAAGATTATCTTGTTTAAACACCCTAGATTATATTATCATTTACTACATAACAATTATTTCGCTAATACACATATAAATATAGCCTACCGCTTTGTGGAAATTATTTATTATCTCCATGCGCGAACGCGGTTGATTAAGTTATAGTCAAACAGCACTTTGTCAGTTGGCATTTCATGATTTAACGTTAGATTAAATTTAGATCATAAAATGCCAACTGGCAAGTGCTGTTTAACTTTATTAGATTATATAATCATTTGATTTACTACATAACCATTATTTAGTTAATACAAATCTAAATAAATGCAGCTCTGTGGAAATTATTTAGTATCTCCACACGCGATCACGGTTGAGTAGCCCAATTTATAGTTTTGTGTAAATGCATAGATAAGTTACAGCACTTTGTCAGAAAGCATTTCATGATCTAGACCGACAAAACAGAATAATTAATAACACTAGTTGGAAAATGCAATGATGTATACTGTTTTGTTTGTTACTTTCCTGACAATGTTATATATTCCAGCTAATATTATTCAGTAAAGTTTTTTTTTGTATGCAAGGAGGGAGTGATTGTTATAAATAAAATGGTTTGTTCAGCTCATTTGTGTTGTAATAATTGTCAAAAACAGAAGTATAACAGTAAATAAATATCGGTTCTGCATATCGGTTATCGGGTACATAAACATGCAAATAATCGGTATCGGTTATAAAAAAATCAATATCGGTCGATCAATAGTACTCACGGTAAAACAAGAAAACAAGATTTAAACAAGAAGCTAATATAACGTATAGTTTTCTGTTGATGAATGAATCCGAACAGTTCCTCATTTGTCTAATAAAACATATAATATGTTTTATTAGACAGATGAGGAATATAAATCGTCTTTGTTTCCATGGTTTCTACTAAATAAAACTGGAAACTGACGGTATGATTTCATTGATAGGCGACGCACAGACACGGCCTGTGTCCTGTTTAAAACTGCTTATTTCTCTGGATTTAATAATTCTTGGAAACATTTGGGATAATGTAAGTACACAAGTCCACCAAAATATACATTGTTCTAGAGGTTTTTAAATATTTTAATCCAAAAAAATCTTACTGTACATATTGTCCCTTTAACTCGTTTCATATGTCAGATTTATTGCAGAGAAAAGCTGTTGCTATCAAACATTGTTTACTTAATCAGCTGAGTCAGTGTAATGGTGAAGAGATAGATCAAACGGGCCAGCTTAAGGAAGGTTTGCAAAGAAATTTCATGCTTCCTTGTAAAAGTATGTATTAGTATTTTCAAAATACAAAAATACAGTAGTTTGATACATGGTGTGGCTGCTGTATTTTGTAGTTTATTTTGATACATTTAAAATTAAGGTATTTGGTATTTTATTTTAAAATACATTTTGATGTATTTTTGCCCAACCCTGATTATACTTCTGTATATTCTCTATTTCTGTAGAGCTGGACATTTTAATAATGATCAAATTCAGCTTTGAGAATAAAACCAACCTGTTTGTTCATCAGTTTCTTCATGTTTCACTCTGAATGTTTCTTCAATCTTTATGTCTTCAGTCTCCTCTTTCATAAACACCATCTTCATGTCTTCACTCTCTTCCTCTTTAATAAACGCCATCTTTAAGAAGAGAATAATTAACAGAGTTAATGGTCTAACATGATTTTTTTTTAAAACACACTAAAAACTAACACTGCAAATTAATAGACTTAATATTTAGGCATTTACGACTGATGAAAACATGTTTAGGTTGTTTGTTAGTGTTTCTGTTGTTCTCATTTGTGCACTGTTCACATGCACACGATTCACTGAATCATTTCTCAAAGTGTTTGACTCAATTGACTCGGAGTTGAAAAGTTCTGTTTCTCCATTATTACTCTCCAGAGACTGAACTCGTGTTCATGATAAACTGATTTATGACTGATGAAAACATGGTTTGATAGTTTGTTAGTGTTTGTTGTTCTCGTTCATGTTCATTGTTTGAGCAGCACGTATCGTGATTCACTGAATCATTTCTCAAAGTGTTTGAATCAATTGACTCGGAGTTGAAAAGTTCAGTTTCTCCATCATTACTCTCCAGAGACTGAACTCGTGTTCATGATAAACTGATTTATGATATATAGAGAGAGAGAAGTGAGACGCAGGTTTACTGTTTCTCATCAGTGGATGAGCTTTAATCACACTAATATCCTACTGTTAGATAAATAAATAAACATTAAATAGTAAATAAACTAATTTACCATCGCTTGTTTAAAACAAAACACACAACTATTAATCATTGTACTGTTTCTATCGATTAAAAATTCTTAAAACAAACCTTTCTTCAGCAGAATCACAGCAGATGCAGGATCGCGGCGCAGTCTTATGACGTCATGTAGTCACTCCAAAATAAAAGTCCTGTTCACACACAGCATTGTCTACATGCACAGAAGTGCATTGAAATCTAACTGCTTTACTGTATAATCTTTGTATTTAAAATAAAAACAGTGTTAAATATGATACAAATATGTTATAAAGGTTGTATGAGTTCATAATGTGTCCGAGTTGAAACACATTAAATGTCAAAGTCATTGTGAATTTGTTTAATAAAAAATTTGTTTTACCTAAAAACACACACACACACACACATATATATATATATATATATATATATATATATATATATATATATATATATATATATATATATATATATACTATTAATTTGAGTCTAAAAATGGTAAAATATGTAGAAAGTTATCTTTCAAGTTTTTAAAGGGGACCTATTATGCAAAATTCAAAACAATACCTAAACTATACCTGTTCTATCTCCATCTCCAGAAACTGACATTATAGAGAATAGAAATCTGACATCACACCGCATTGAGTTCTGGGTAACTTCTTTGTGCCTTTTTGGAGCCATGGGTCGTAACAAATGGGGGCTCGTCCGTTTGGATTTGTTTAGTGTTAACGTCTTTTACTGCTATTGTTGCAGTGTGAGTTGACCGGAAAAGCACAGCTAGTTTTTTCCGCTTTGAGTAGTGAAGATTGTCAAGATTATGAGAGAATTAAATTGGTGGTGTTAAAAGCTTACGAATGTGTGTCTGAAGCATATCGTCAACGTTTCAGGGCGTGTAAGAAGGAACTCAGGCAGTCTCATTTGGAGTTTGTACACAATTTGAGAAAATACTTTACTCGTTGGTATACTGCTCTTGATAGATGATTTGGTTCAACTGATGATATTGGAACAATTTAAAGTCTCTGTTCCTGATAACATTGCCACATATATTAATGAACAAAGTTAATTCACCTGAGGAAGCAACAGCATGGGCTGACGATTATGTACTCACTTACAGAAGTAGTTTTGTCAATTGGTGTTCACGGGGAGACGTAAATAAAGCGCGGTCAAGTACATCTCTGAATAGTTTTCCTTCTAAGTCTAGCTATGTTCCTACTGGGAGGTCTGATTTGTATAAGTCATGTAAATACTGTTGTGAATAGGGGCACTAGAAAGCAGATTGTCCTGTACTTGAGGAGAAGGCAAGACGTGAAGTTCATAAGCCTCCTAAATCAGCTGCTTTTGTGGCCTCAGTTCCCTCTAATAATGATAAGAATTGTGTGAAGCAAAAAGTGAATACTAACTGTTTATCTGTATATTCTCCTTTCATTACAGAGGGCTATGTTTCTCTTGTGGGCAGTGATGAAGAAGTTCCTGTTGGTGAACCTTTTGAACATCTTATCATTGACTGTGTGGGCCCTTTACCAGCTTCCAAATCAGGTAGTAAGTACTTGTTGACTATAATGTGTTTGTATACACGTTTTCCTACTGCGTACGGTCACTTCTCATTCAATAGTAAAAGCTCTATGCCAATTTATGTCTATCTTTTGTAACAGTTTTTCTGTCACATTAGTTCCCAGTAGCTTTGGTATGATATAGCTAACCTGATCAGTAGGGGGTGATCAATAGTTGTTGACTGACTGCCTAAAAGGGGATAGAGAAGAAGTACTGGGCAGGAAGTAGTGTGCTAAGCACATGGGATTGCCTTGTCTGAATAACCACACTTGCGGTTTTGGCCACTTGAGAGTTTGTGCACGCAACAGGAAATGCGCATGACCATCCCATGTCTTAAAAATACCCAAGTGCAGTGCCCTTAATGCACACTAAACTTGAGTGGACATCCATGACATGCGGAGTCCCTCAAGGTTCAATATTTGCACCCCTCCTGTTCATCCTATATATGCTGCCACTGAGCCAAATAATGAGAAAGAACCAAATTGCATATCACAGCTATGCAGATGACACCCAGATTTACCTAGCCCTATCACCTAATGACTACAGTCCCATTGACTCCCTGTGCCAGTGCATTGATGAAATTAAAAATTGGATGTGCCTAAACTTCCTTCAGTTAAACAAAGACAAAACTGAAGTCATTGTGTTTGGAAACAAAGATGAAGTTCTCAAAGTGAATATGTACCTTCACTCTCGGGGTCAAACAACTAAAAATCAAGTCAGGAATCTTGGTGTGATTTTGTAGTCAGACCTGAGTTTCAGTAGCCATGTAAAGACAGTAACTAAATCAGCATATTATCATCTCAAAAATAGTGCAAGAATTAGATGCTTTGTCTCCGGTCAAGACATAGAGAAACTTGTTCATGCTTTCATCACCAGCCGGGTGGATTATTGTAATGGGCTCTTCACTGGCCTTCCCTAAAAGACCATTAGACGGCTGCAGCTGGTACAGAACGCTGCTGCCAGGATTCTGAGCAGAACCAGAAAACATGAACACATCACACCAGTCCTCAGGTCCTTGCACTGGCTTCCAGTTGCGTTTAGAATTCATTTTAAAGTACTGTTACTTGTTTATAAATCACTCAAAGGCCTAGCACCTCAATACATTGCAGATATGCTCATAGAATATAAACCTAACAGATCACTCAGATCATCAGGATCATGTCACTTAGAAATACCCAGGGTTCACTCAAAGCAAGGAGAGTCTGCTTTTAGCTGTTAAGCCAGCCGCAGCTGGAACCAGCTTCCAGAAGAGATCAGGTGTGCTCCTAAAGTAGCCACATTCAAATCAAGACTCAAAAAAATATCTTTTTATTTATGCATTTACAGATTGAACACTGTATGTTAGTGATACCTGCGGCACTCATATTAACCCTCTGGAGTCTGAGGCTGATTTGGGGCCTGAAGAAGTTTTGACATGCCCTGACATTTGTGCTTTTTTCAGTTGTTCATAAACATATGAATGGAAAAAGTGTCATTACACTGTATTCAGCACAAACTAGGCTACAATAATATGTGAGGAACATGTATGTACATGTTTGTGTTTTTGAAGGAATAACATTTATGCGTGGTTATTGAAAAAACAAAAAACTTAAGTCACTGAAATAAGGGCAAAAAAAGTATAGTAAATCTGTGTTTACAAGACTTCTGGGTATTGGAGGTTGTAAACTAGAGTTTTTGCTTCAAAATTATGTAAACATTATGCTGCCTACTCCTTCATATAAAACAATATATTGATTTAGTTTTTGTAAGACACTTTTTGCCAAGAAACACAGTATTCGAGGAGGCGTGAATCACCACTGAAAATGGGCCATTCTCACCTGAGAAGACAAAATAATTGGATAGTAATGAGCTGAAATTACTTGCATATTAATGAGGCATTTCAGTCAGGTAGGCTGTGAAAAAAACCTTCTGTGATGTCTCAAGCTCATCATGATATATGAAACATACAGAAAAATATTATTACAATATAAAGTAATGGTTTTATATTATACTTTAAAATATAACGTATTTCTGTGATGCAAAGAGTCTGAATATAGGCTTTTAGTTTAAAAGCATGCACATTTGGAGAAATATTGGATTCTCATATGCTTATGTCAATTTTCTATACAGAGGAGATATATATATTTAATATTCATTGTCATTACTATGAGCGCTGGTGTTTTCAATTCATCCTTGAAGTCGGAGGGCGCTCTGTGCATTTTTAGTCCACAAATTCATCTAAAAGAAGAAGAGGCTATTCCATGAATGGAGTTTCCAATACATACAGCAGCCGGAGGGCGCTAAAGAAACAAAAACTCATCTAAAATTCATCCATAGAAGAAAAGTAAACAGGAACTAACTGCATGTCTTCTAGAGCTCCCAAACCATGACTTTTACATCCAGATAAACACTTTTCAAGACAATAAATACACGATTGAGACGATGAATGCATGTATTGCCTCTGAATTTGCGTCTGAATAGCGCTGGCTCCGTGGGCGTGGCCGCATTAGCGGATAATGAGCTGAATCACGGACCTCTGACATGGCTCTCTTTTCATACAGATTACATAAACACAGAAGGTTTGTTTTCGATTTGACTTACATGATTTAAAACCTGACATCTTAACTTTTTTTAGACATAAGTTTAATTTTTCTGTGATTAGTATTCACTAAGTTACAGTTCATTTTCTGAGAACTATCAGATTGGACTTCGTTCAGAGGGAGACGAGAGATCACGCATCATGTTAGTTTTCTTTATTTTACAAAAAGCACAACATTGTGTTTTTACTCTGAGTGTATACAAATAAAAGAAGACATTCTATAGTTTCAATTGATATATTACTTATGTCTCTATGACAAAAAATGACGGAGTATTTTAAGTCTGTTTTGCTGCAATGTGAAAAAAAACCTGCAAAACGCGCCGGCGCGTTTTCAGACCTCAGAGTGTTAAACATGTTCATGTTGTATTGAAGCGTTTGTCCAAGGCTAAGCTCACTGTAAACTTGGCAAAATGTGAGTTTGCTCGGGCTACACTGGCTTACCTCAGGAAAGTGGTAGGAACATGCAAAAGTCCATGCTATTAAAAAATTTCCTGTGCCTGTCACTAAAAAAGAACTGATGAGGTTCTTGGGATTAGTGGGCTATTATAGTTTCTTCTGTTGTAATTGTTCTACCGTTGTAGCCCCTCTTACTGATCTTCTGAAAGGTCACGTGAAGTTTGTTTGGTCTTCCAACTATGAAATAGCATTTGAAAATATAAAAACTTTATGTTTCTCACCTGTCCTGGCGGCACCTTGCTTTGACAAGTTGTTTTCTCTGCAGGTGGATGCTAGTCATGTCAGAGCGGGAGCTGTTCTACAGCAGTATGATTCGGTGGGTGTTATTCATCCTGTCAGTTATTTCTCACGGAAATGTAATGCTTACCAGCTGAACTATGCTGTTGTAGAAAAAGCTTGTTTGGGCTTTGAAACATTTTGCCGTTTATGTTAGTTCGTTAGTTAGTTATGATATGGCCAATTATTTATACGGATCATAATCCGTTGACATTTCTGAATTCTCTCCAGTGTCCCAACCAACGGCTTATTCGGTGGTCATTTTTTGCAGTCGTACAGTCTTGACATTCGACACATTCGAGGGGCAGAAAATGTTGTGGTGGATGCTTTGTCCTGTGCCCCTGTTGGTGATTAATGATTTATTTTTTGTTACAGGGATTCTCAACAGAAACCCTTTCTTAAGGGGAGGGGTGTGACAATCCAGTGTCTGACGCCCCCGTATCTAGACGATGGATGATTTCATGAGTGATTTTATGGGGTTCCCCCATTTGAGCGCCCTTTAAAAGGAGCCATGTGACCATTCTTCAGGACTCCTCAAAGTTTGACTTGGTTATTTTTTCCTTTTGTTACACTTACACTGGCATTACACTACGTTACAGTTCATGCCTACACCTTACTCTACATAACTGATTCAACTGACATTACAGTTGCACTCGTTTGGTTTACGTTGTATTTTGTTAATAAACCTTGAGTTAAATTTGACGACAGTCGCTTCCTTTGTTGCGGCCTTTTTGGAGCCATGGGTCGTAACACACTAAGTGTTTTTGAAAGTTTTGATTTTGTTTGGTTTAATAATTAACATTACCTTTGCAAGTCTGTCTCTCACTCGCTCGTGAACAGGGACATTCAAATGCTTAACAAGAAAAATGCATCATGTGGCTTAAAGACAAACACAAAATTCTGTACATATCTATTAAAGCATACTGTGTGGAGATACGTATGAGCCCAAAATATGAATGCAACAAACTTACGTTTACATCTCCTCTTATGTAAAGAAAACGCTTAATGCACTGATATTAAAGAGACCATATTCTGTTTACTAATAAAGCAGAAATGTGCAGAAAAACAGATGAGACCAAAATAAAAACTTTCAGTATCACTTAAAATGCCTAAGCCATTTTATAAAGGGAATAAATTGTTTAATGTGTAATTAAACATGCTGTGTTCATGTTCTCATCTGCACATCTTTTAATATCACTAAGTAAATTAAACCAACGTTTTTAAAACTTACAGGGTGATACACACAGAAAGGGACGGAGACACAGGTAAGAGTTAAGATGTGTTTATTTAGCAACCAGAGGATGAATAGCAGAATGCAGGTGAGTAAAGTCAAGATTAGCTTGTGACTGTAGCAGTGACTGGATCTGATGTTGATTCTTATCTTTCCTAGGGAACGTGGATGCAGGCAGACGTTAATTTCTTATTTACTGTTTAATAACATTACAAAAATTAAATAAAACGTATTTAATGGTCCTGGATCAGTTGTTTTTCTTAACACATTAACTAAAAAAAAAAAAAAAAAAACTATCAAATGTAACTATTGCTCAATCTTAGTTAATGCACTAAACAATGAGACAATGAGTGTTACACCTGTTGTTCTTTATAGCCTAATGTATTATTGTATTTAAAGCTGCAGTCTGCGATTTTTGGCCTTCTAGCGGTTAATAAACAGAACTGCATGCATGTTGCGGAAGAACATTGTAGCCGGAGCTACTCTTCTGCGTGTATGTCTATGGCGAGTCACACAGTTACGGTGATACTCTGTGGCGGGTCCTACCAGTCCGGTCCGAAATAGTCTGTATATAAACACTATAAACATATATAAACACATTATAAACACACTATAAACACATTATAAGTGTACCATAATGATTCAGGGTAAGACAAAAACCATTGGATTCATGTTGTACATTCTCATTATAGAATTTTTGTAAATTTTGAACAAAAATTATGGACAGCAGCTTTAAACAGTTCTTTTTGTTATTACAAAGATTTCTTAAAGGTGCAATATTAAATAATTTTGTCTGCTAGAGTTCACTAGAGGCTTATACAAAAAGGCGTAGCTTGACGCCAAGTTTAAGAGCGGAATTGTTACAGCTGGTGGTGTAAAGATGAGGCAGATCACGGATTTCCACACACATACAATGCTTTAATATGAGTGCAATATAAAGGGAGTGCTGACAATAGAGTCCAGGTGCAGGTGATGAGTGATGATGGGGAGATGACGAGGGAAGTGAGTGCAGGTGACGAAACAGGAGGATCATGAGAAATAGAGTCCAGGGAGACAAGGGATCTGTGACAGTACCTCCCCCTCCCGGTAGGGGGTGGGCGCCCTGGAGACCTCAAGCCAGAGCAGGGGGAGGAGCAGATTGGAGTGGAGGTCTCCAGGGCGGGCTCAAAAGCCATGGCGGGTCAGGAGCCGAAGGCAGCCATGGAGGGTCAGGAGCCGAAGGCGTCCATGGAAGGTCAGGGGCCGAAGCCTTGAAGCCGTCGAGCCCAGGTGGCACTGAAGGACCGGCGGGAGATGGCGGAACCCACGGCTCCACCGACCGAAGCGCAGCCGGGGCTCCAGAAGGCCGCAGAAGAAGACAGACGACATACAACAAAGTGAACACCGGGGGGAGTGAGGAGGCCAACTGGAACTGAGGGACGGAGCAGAGACGGAGGAGCGCAGTCCAGAAGTGAGGGCAGGTCGACGAAGAAACAAGGTGTGAACGGGGGCAGGATGGATACTGGTGAGACTAGTGGACTGATGGGCCATGGTGGTGACGAGGGAGGTTGGAGCCAGGGTGTAGGTAATCGCCCAGAGGTCCGAGGTAGAGATCTGGGCGAAGGGGCTTGAGGTGGAGGTTCAGTGTAGATACAAATGGGAGGAGGAGGGAGAGGGAGGCAGGGAGGGAAAACAGTCTTTGGGCTGGAGAGTTCAGTAACACAGTTCATAATAGGAGCGGGCTCGGCGGAGGCTGGAGAACTTGGCTCGGCGGAGGCTGGAGATAGTAGCTCGGCGACTGGGGCTGATGGCCAGTCCATTCCCTCAAATACAATAAGAATTCCCGTAGGGACGGGAGCGGGCTCGCACAGGGATGGAGCGGCAGGCTCGGAGAGGGCTGGAGCGGGCTCCATGGAGACTGGAGCGGCTTGCTTCTTCCTCCTCCGCTTTCGGGACCCAGTGGAGGAGTGTGGGTTCAGTGTGGGACAAGCAGGAAGTTCGCTGGAGGGGTAAGCGGAGGAATACCCTGGCTGACTAACTGGCCTGGCCAACCTTGTTTCTGGACGGACTGGAAACAAACACTCATCCTGAACCTTTTCCACCAAGAATTTGGAATGATTCAAAAATAAAATAAAATTGATAGTTTCGCTTAAGGAGAAACGATAATCAGGTTCATCCAAACGGAGAGTGTTGTCATCCAGACCATCCAAAAACAGGGCGATTAAGTAAGCATCGGGCCAGTTAGTCAGATAAGCAAGCTCAACAAACTCTTCCACATACCTCTCCATAGTGATGGCCGATTTCGAAACACTGCTTCATGAAGCTCCGAAGCTTCATGAATCTTTTTGTTTCGAATCAGTGATTCGGAGCGTGTATCAAACTGCCAAAGTCACGTGATTTTAGTAAACGAGGCTTCATCACGTCATCACTGTTTCGAAACAGTTCGAAATTTCAATGGTTCACCAACAGAGGGCGATGATAAAGTGAGCCCATGAATCATGCAAATTCACTGAGAACTATTGAACAAGTGTCTTAGGGCTTTACCCTATGGTTTTACCTGATCTCCGATCAGTTTTATACAGTTGTACATGTTTTAATTATACATTAGAATAATTAAAATGAATAATGGTAGTTATTAATCTCTTATTGGCCTGTTTAGCTTGAGCCATGGAACAGAGAAACAAGCCTTTAAAATTGATAAAAGAACACAAATTATACAGACACTCTATATTTAATCTTATTAGATGATTAGTTAATTCCATTTAATTGATTTACTTTAAATAAAACTTTTGCAATACATTTGTTAAAGTGTATTTTTAATGCATGTTTGGCCTGAGTTTTGTTGCATTTGCACTGCTCTGACCACTAGGGGTCACCGTGGAGACGGGTGTCAGATTGTTTCGAAGCCTCGAATCATTACGGCACATTTGATTCAGCTGCTTCAGTGTTTCATGAAGCCTCCATCTGCCCATCACTACCTCTCCAGCGAACGACCAACCTGCAGGAGCCCGATGAGGCGATCGCCAGCCGACAGATTAGGGAGAGGCGTTGGAGGAGCAGGAGCCAGGGAGCTGGGGAAAGTCTCAATATTTCAGTTTGTGAAAATCCAACGTATTTGGTCCGTTCTTCTGTTACGGCTGGTGGTGTAAAGATGAGGCAGATCACGGATTTCCACACACATACAATGCTTTAATATAAACGAAGGCAGAGTACACCATACAGGCTCTAACACAAACAGAGAATGGACGAGGAGGGAATGGAGTGAGTGCAATATAAAGGGAGTGCTGACAATAGAGTCCAGGTGCAGGTGATGAGTGATGATGGGGAGATGACGAGGGAAGTGAGTGCAGGTGACGAAACAGGAGGATCATGGGAAATGGAGTCCAGGGAGACAAGGGATCTGTGACAGGAATCTTGAATATCATATTAAATATTGGATGGCTTGTGTTGGCATGCAATTCATTTTAAAACGTATTGTATGATGGAGAAAATTATGTATTGCTGTTAATAAAAATAAAGCTGCATCTGATTATGCTATGTTAGCTCTTTGACAAAATAGTGTTTTTCTCTGAGGCATGGTTAAGCATGGCACTCGCAAAAAAATCAAGAAAATTAGACTGAAACAATAAGACTAAACGTGTTGAGCTAAATAACAATTCATTTTCTGTCTATAAATATATCAAAACAGTTGTTCCCTTGTCTATTAAAACATGTAAATATTAAAACGCCTTTGGTGTTTCCATGGTTTCTACAAAATAAAACAAGAAACGCAGGTATGACGTAATTGACAGGCGATTCCTCACACGTCCCGGAGCCTTGGTTAAAATTGCAATTTTCTCATGATTTACAAATATTTGGAAATATTATAAGTACTTAAGTGAACAAAATATATAACACTGGCCTAGTGGTTTTTGGATATTTTACTGCAAAAATATTAAAACCTGTTATACTATGACAACACTTTTTTTGCAACTTATTTCAATACCACGATAAAAGCTTCAGCAATTAACCGCAACATGAAAATTTGATACGTCACATGCCTACTGTTTAAAGGGGACTTATGCAAAGTTCACTTCTGCATGGTGTTTGGACATAAATGTGTGTTGGCAGTGTGTGTACACAACCACCCTATAGTGATAAAAATCCACCCACTCCTTGTTTTTTTAATCCCCATAAATCATAAGCAGTGTCTCAGAACAAGCCGTTTTCAGATCCCTGGCAGTGTGACGTCACAAAAGCCACAGGCCCCACCCACTAATGTTGATAGACACTGCTGTTTGAACATAGAACCGCCCTGAACAAGTTCACAGCGAGTCCGCCATTGCTGCACTGATGAGAATGGATGTGTCTCAATCAGCTCCCTAGTTCAGTAGTCAGAGCACTGATCAGAGAGTCAGCCACATTCATTTACATAAAATACTGATTCACGACTTAGGGAGCTGATTGTGATACAGGGAATGTCTCCCAAACGTTTTAGGTCTTCTGTAGCTAGATGGATTAATCCACATAGCTCTGTCCATTTACTCACTAATCTTCCAGAAAAATGCTCCATCAGTTCTGCCGAAATTCGTTTACGTCTGCGCGAATCATTCCCCACTGGACTGCTTAGTGAACGAATATCAATACAAAGGGACAATAAAAAATAGAGACTGTGCTAAAAATATGCTACTCAAGGATATACAAGTAAAAACTGTTCGTGATCCAACGTACAGCCTCCAGAGTGATACTGGATACTGCAGTAATGAAGGTGAGAGCACTTTATTACAGTTCATCAGAGTTGATTTACGGATATAAAGTTTACCCGTTTATTAAGCACCACCCAAAAGGCATAAGGTCTTTATATATTTGTTTACTGTTAATTGTAATGAGTGTTTCTATGTTCTTCTCTGTGTATGATGGTGAAAATACAAGGGAAAGAGAGAGAGTTTATGGATAATATTTTAATGCACACTTTGCACAGTGTTTTATTAAGCTCTTACAGAGATTTTCTAGAGTAAAAAACAGATGCTTCATCTTTTGTGTGAAGTACAATAAACATCATAAAACTCAAGTTTTGGCCATCATTTGGATGGTACAACAGGCTTGTACTAATATAGTGGATTAAAAACAAGAAGACAATATAAGTTATAACTGTAATTTAACTAAACTATACCTGTTTTATCTCCATGCAGCATATATTCGCAGTTTCTGACATTATTGTGCATCCTGACTTAATCCTGACAGGGGAGAACAAGCTCTTGAAGCTCCGCCCTCTTATTCCAAGCACAGCAGCTCATTTGCATTTAGGGTGTACTCACACTAGGCACGGTTGCTTTGAACCAAGCCCGAGCACGATTGTACGATTGAAAGCTCTACTCGCAAACTACAATATCTATTTATCAATAAGGTGAGAATCAGACCCTTTATAAACACAAATACACTCAAATTAATTACATGATTTGATAAGTGTACTATCAGAGTAGTAATAAAGATGTTTTTTCATCGTAATGATGACAGTAGCGCACACAAAGTAGTAGCTGGCTCTGGCATGGTTAGTGCTCACACTGCCTGCAAACCGCACACGAGCCCAACTGAACTGCGCTCTGGCCCACCTCTTCCAAGTGGGCCAGGGCGGCTAAACGAACCACACCAGGGCACAGAATGGAGCACTCACACTTGTCAAACGAACCGGGCTTTGAGGGTCAAACACGCTCGGGCAAGGTTCAGAGCACCTAGTGTGAGTACACCCTGGACCACACTGAATTAGCTAGTTTTTGCTCAACCACTAAAAGTGGAAATTTTAACATGCTATAAAAAATTTCTGGGGTATTTTGAGCTAAAACTTCACATACACACTCTGGGGACATCAGAGACTTATTTTACATCTTGTAAAATGGGGCATAATAGGTCCCCTTTAAAGGGTCATGAAACCTCAGAACACATTGAAAACACAAAAGGTACTCATTAATGTTATTTATAATTTGAAATTATTTATTTTTGCTTTTTTTCAGAGCAATGGCAGTGATGTCTCGCACTTATACTTAAATGAGTGCTAGACATCACTGCTGTTGTCAGAACGCGATCAGACCTCACTAAGTGAATGCTGAACGCAGTTGGACATATTGGTATATTAGAAGTAAAAAATGATATAAATACTGTTCGGTTTCTCGCACAAACCGATCCTTTCGTGTCTTAGGACATCAATGTGTCGTCACGAGCTGCAGGGTTTAATTTGGATTTGTCTATGCATATTTTTTGCTTCTTATAGTCAAGTCAAGTCACCTTTATTTATAAAGCACTTTTTACAATGCAGCTTTACAGTGATAACTAGTATATAATTTTGGCTGCACAGCCAAGAATAGTGTCAATGCAGGCAGATCCAAAGCACTGTTGAATAAATGTCAAGAATACTGTTGAATATCAAATGTCAAGTCAAATGTCAAGTGTACCCAACTAAGCAAGCCAAAGGCAACAGTGGCAAGGAGCCCAAACTCCAACTGGTGACATCACTGGTGTTAAAATGGAGAAAAAAACCTTGGGAGAAACCAGGCTTAGTCGGGGGGCCAGTTCTCCTCCAGCGAACAGTGCTTTGTTACGATTCAGGTTGCTATCATAAGTCCGATGGGATCGCAACATTCAAAGTATTTATTACAGTTCCATCCAGTTGAGGATCGTATTCATCACGCCGGTATGGACGGTTTGTTGAGGAACTGTGCTACTGGCTGTCGTGTTGATGATGTCTTCACAATGGATGATCTAGTTGACTCGATTTCTGCTGATACTTCAGGGCTGCGTTGTGGTTGTGCCAGGGCACTGGTCCTCGGTCAAAAGTACGAAATGGCTCATAACTCCTGAACCGTTATGGGGTGTTCAAGTTACTGATGCTGTGAGGTGTTAAGTCAAGTCAAGTCACCCTTATTTATATAGCGCTTTCTACAATGCAGATTGTGTCAAAGCAGCTTTACATTGATAATTGGTATATAACTTTTCCTTTTAAAGAATAGTGTCAATGCAAGCAGATCAAAAGCACTGTTGAATAAATGTCAAATCAAATTAAATTAAATAAGGGCTGCACGATTAATCGTATTTTATCACTAATCTGCTTCTCTCGATTGATTTTAAATAATCGTCACGATATTGGCCCGCTCTATGAAAATGAACATAATTTGGAAATATTGGAAGTAATATTAGGAATTTCGCTGTTTTATCTTTTGAAGTTCCTAAAGGTTTTACCAGTTTTCATAATGATTTTTCTTTGCTTTACGAATTTGCCGGGCAATTTGAATCTGGTTTGTCTTATTGCAAACGAATTGTGTTGCTTTAAAATCTAATGTGAATACATATTACAAAGCGCTCACCAAAACCATGTTTTGTATTGATTTACCATCTAACAAAGTTATCATAGTTGGTTAAATTTAAGTCTTTGTGCCACCTACAGGCCTTTAGGGTGAAGTGTAGGTTGATAAAGAACTTGCAAAATAGCCATAGTTACATTACTCTTTTGATAGAATAAACATGATTAATAATCGTGATTATAATTTTGAGGAAACTGTGGCACTGGCTGTCGTGTTGATGATGTCTTCACAATGGATGATCTAGAGGACTCGATCTCTGCTGATACTTCAGGGCTGCGTTGTGGTCATGTCCAGTTGAGGATCGTATTCATCACGCTGGTATGGACGGTCTGTTGAGGAACTGTGGCACTGGCTGTCGTGTTGATGATGTCTTCACAATGGATGATCTAGTCGACTCGATCTCTGCTGATACTTCAGGGCTGTGTTGTGGTCGTGTCAAGGCACCGGTCCTCGGTCTCATCTGGAAACGGCCCAGAATACGGTTGACTACGGTAAACCTTGGGATAAACAGAAAGACTAATATTAGCGTGGATGCCATTCTTTTTCTGATGTAACGTGTACATCTGGTGTTATAGGAAGTGTTCCCGGTTCCGGCTGAACTAATTTATGCAGCCTAATAATCCTTTAACGGATTTGAAAATATAAATATATAATGTGTTATGTGTATGCCAGGTTAAAGAGATGCGAAACTAGATTTAAACTGACAGAGCCGAACAATGCTAGGAAGGTTGTTCCACAGTTTAGGTGCCAAATAGGAGAAGGATCTACCACCTGCGGTTGATTTTGATATTCTAGGTATTATCAGCTGGCCTGAATTCTGAGATCGCAATAAACGTGAAGGACTATAATGTATTAAGAGCTCACTTAGGTAATGGGGGGCTAAACCTTTTAGTGCTTTGTAAGTAATTAACAAGATTTCAAAATTTATACAATGTTTAACAGGAAGCCACTGCAGTGATGACAGAACTGAGCTAATATGGTCATACTTCCTAGTTCTAGTAAGGACTCTAGCTGCTGCATTTTGTACGAGCTGTAGTTTATTTATCAAGCGGGAGGAACAACCACCCAGTAGAGCGTTACAGTAATCTAGCCTTGAGGTCATGAACACATGAACTAACTGTTCTGCATTCTTCATTGAGAGCATATGTCGTAGTTTAGATAAATTTTTAAGATGGAAGAAAGCGGTTTTACAGATGCTAGTAACATGGCCTTCAAATGAAAGATTGGTATCAAAGAGCACACCCAGGTTCCTAACTGACGACGAAGACTTAACAGAGCAGCCATCAAGTGTTAGACAGTATTCTAAGTTATTATGTACAGAAGTTTTTGGTCCAAAAATTAGAATCTCTGTTTTTTCTGAATTTAGTAGTAGGAAATTACTGGTCATCCAGTTTTTTATATCAGCTATGCATTCTGTTAATTTTGTGAATTGGTAAGTTTCGTCAGGGAATGAAGAAATATAGAGCTGAGTATCATCAGCGTAACAATGAAAACTAACGCCATTCTTTCATAATGATATCTCCCAAGGGTAGCATGTACAGAGTGAAAAGCAACGGTCCTAGTACTGAGCCTTGCGGTACTCCATATTTAACTTGTGATCGATATGACATCTCATCGTTTACTACTACAAACTGATAACGGTCAGATAAGTATGATTTGAACCATGCCAATGCAATTCCACTAATGCAAACATAGTTTTCGAGTCTATGTAGAAGAATATTGTGATCAATAGTGTCAAATGCAGCACTAAGATCCAGTAACACTAATAGAGAGATACAACCATGATCTGATGATAAGAGCAAATCATTAGTAACTCTAACGAGAGCAGTCTCAGTACTATGGTACGGTCTAAATCCTGACTGGAAATCCTCACAGATATTATTTCTTTCTAAAAAGGAACATAATTGCGATGAAACTGCCTTTTCTAGTATTTTTGACAGAAAAGTAAGATTTGAGATCGGCCTGTAATTGACTAATTCTTTAGGATCTAGTTGTGGTTTCTTAATAAGAGGTTTAATAATAGCCAGCTTAAACGTTTTTGGTACGTATCCTAATGACAAAGATAAATTAACAATATTAAGAAGGGGATCTATGACTTCTGGAAGCATCTCTTTCAATAGCTTAGCTGGTATAGGGTCTAACATACATGTTGTTGATTTTGATGATTTAACAAGTTTAGACAATTCTTCCTCTCCTAAAGCAGTAAATGAAATGAATTTTTCCTCAGGGACACTACAATGCAATGTCTGACACGATACTGTAGTAGACGGTTGCATGGTTATTTTCCCTCTAATATTATCAATCTTACAAGTAA
This sequence comes from Chanodichthys erythropterus, assembly GCF_024489055.1. Classification (NCBI taxonomy): domain Eukaryota; kingdom Metazoa; phylum Chordata; class Actinopteri; order Cypriniformes; family Xenocyprididae; genus Chanodichthys; species Chanodichthys erythropterus. Next base: position 66,980,287 of record NC_090223.1, on the reverse strand, counting down.
AGAAGTTCATAAAGTCGTTACTGATGTGCTCTTTGGAAACTTCAGAAGTTGAAGCTTTATTTCTTGTTAATTTAGCCACTGTATCAAATAAATACCTAGTGTTGTGTTTATTTTCTTCTAAGAGTTTTGAAAAATCTAGCAGATCTAGCAGTTTTTATGCTAAGGCGATGCAACTGAGCAGGAAGGTTATTTATAAAGCTATCTTTAGTGGTAGAAGTGATGGTTCTACCATATTTATGGCAGGGAGGCAGTTTAGCCTCTTTAACTAAATGTAGTATACACAAGACTAGATAATGATCTGAGATGTCGTCACTCTGCTGCAGAATTTCAACGGCGTCAATATCGATTCCATGTGACAATATTACATCTAAAGTATTATTACGACAATAAGTGGGTCCTGACACGTGTTGTCTAACACCAATAGAATTTAGAATGTCCGTAAATGCCAATCCCAATGAGTCTTTTTTATTATCTACATGGATATTAAAATCACCAACAACAAGGACTTTATCTGCAGCTAGTACTAATTCTGATAGAAAATCAGCAGTTTCTTTAATAAAGTCTGTATGGTGTCCTGGTGGCCTGTATACATTAGCCAACACAAATGTCAACTTACATAATGTTACATAAAGCACCATCACTTCAAAGGAATTATATTTGAAAGACTTTTGACTGATACTGTAAATATTACTATAAATTACAGCAACATCTCCCCCTTTGCCTTTCTGTCGAGGATTGTGTCGATAATCATAACCTTGAGGGCTGGACTCATTTAAAGTAATGTAATCGTCCGGTTTTAGCCAGGTTTCTGTCAGACACAGCACATCTAGATTATTGTCTGTGATAATATCATTTACAATAAGTGCTTTTGAAGAAAGTGATCTAATATTTAACAATCCAAGCTTTATCATTTGTTTATCATTATTATCTCGATTTTTTATTTGTTGAACATCAATTAAATTTTTTCCATTAAATGGGTTTGAAAGTTTTTTGTTTTTATTAATTCGGGGTACAGACACAGTCTCTATGTGATAATATCTAGGTGTAAGAGTTTCTATGTGTTGGGATTTATCTGACTTCTGTAACATGAGGCAGCTAGCAGACAGTCGGTTTAGCCAGTCTGTCTGCTTCCTGTCCTGGGCCGTAGTTTGTCATGTTTCAGCTCTAAGACTATGTGCCATATTACTAGAGAGAAGAGCAGCACCATCCCGGGAGGGATGAATACCATCTCTTTTCAACAGGTCAGGTCTGCCCTAAAAACTTTTCCAATTATCTATGAAACCTATATTATTCTGCGGACACCACTTAGACAGCCAGCCATTGAGTGATGATAATCTGCTAACTATCTCATCACTCCGACAAACCGGAAGGGGACCAGAGCAAATTACTTCTCCTGACATTGTACTTGCGAGTTCACACACCTCTTTAATGTTAATTTTAGTGATCTCCAACTGGCGAAGTCGAACATCATTTGTGCAGACGTGAATAATAATTTTAGAGTATTTACGATTAGCATTAGCCAGCACTTTTAAATTTGCTTTGATGTCAGGTGCTCGCCTCACCGTTACCCAAGTGCCCTGCTGCGCGGGCTCTACAGCCGGAACCGAACAATGTACAGAGTTCACTAAGCTAGTCGCATCCAAAACAGTATCTGAGGCCCCTACGTTCTTACTATCCTCGATTAAAGTTTGGATGCGTGTCTCTAATTCTGAGATTCTCTCTGTCAGCCTGACTATTTCCCTACATTTATGACATGTAAATCCCTCATCGCTGACAGAGAGAGCTACACTGAACATGTGACAGATGGACCACGATATAACACTGGGAAAGGATGACATAACTCACCGTGTTTGTAGACTGATCCGAGTTGCCACAGCTGTTTGATGAAAGCGTTGCAAGAGGAGCGCGCGAGACTGATGACAAGTTAAACAAGCTAGCGAGATGCAAACACGTTGTAACAGTGATTACAAGCTGGCGACATCAGATTAATGTGGTGGGCAATAATATATATATAAAGCAATGATAATATAAGCAACAAAAAGTACGAGATTCAATAAAAGTAAGAGAAAACAAAGCTATACGGAGATACAAAACACTGAGCAGAGAGGCAGACCAAGTGCACCTGTCACTCATATCTTATTTTAGGGGTTCAAGAGCATAGCGCTGAAACCCTATTGTAATTGTTAAATTTTCCAAGGATCAGCATTCTGCCCCAAAAGTGATCGGGCAGACCAAACTGTAAGTTGTAGAGACTTGAAACTTTGAGGGCTGGTAGTACTCAAACCGCCTACAACATCACCAAGGCTTGCCCTGATCGGCGTGATGGGGACGCTGCAGGGGTCAAAAGTACGAAATGGCTCATAACTGCTGAAATGTTATGGGGTGTTCAAACCAGACGCGACTTGCGCGTAGTTGGATGCTTGGACATTTTGAGTTTACTCGCTTCATTCGCGCATGACATTCACTTCACAACAGATGTGAATTCGCATCATGAGAGGGGCTCTCCCGCTCCTTTATGTGTCCCAGACTCTTCTACTTCTTTATGCACACTTCCTCTGAATAAACACAACTCATCAGCGGGGAAATAGTTGTAAATTAAAGCGAATAAGCTCAATTGGTCGGCTTTAGCTAGCTTGTAGTCTCAATATGTATATATATATATAGCTCAAATTGAGTAAAGACCATTTTTTACAACTTACCAGATTGTCTGACCTCCTCACTCACTTTCTTTCAAGCAAGATCCTTTTTATTCCTGTTTCTATAAAAGTATCAAGATGTACAGCGACGGTGATTTTGTCCTCCATTGCTGTTCAAAAATTTGGTGTATTTTGAGGTTTTTTTTAAAAAACCTACATTTGCGAGCTAATCCTAGATTTTTTACCCGGTCGGAACCAAACCAGTGCAGAAAGGTTCTCTGGAGTCTGAGTATCAAAAGTTATCCAAAAAAAAAAGTCAAAATTTTGGTTCACGGTCGCCAAAACGTATGATGTGTGTGGAGTCACTTCTAGTGAAATGGCTATAACTCGACAAACAAATGAGATATTTCCACCAAACTCTGCAAACGGTGCAGTTCACGTGTGTACGGGCTCAATCTTTGGTCACAAAAAAAAAAAATCACATCGACTGGACTCTAGGTTAGTTAGTCAGATCGACTTGAAATTTGGTGTGCAGTGTCTTGGTCCAAGGGGGCATGATAGGCTATGAGGACATTGGTGTATCTCAAAGAACATGGCCGTCATCAGCCAATGAAGTATGCGCACCTATTAGACAAGGTTAACGGAGGCTGATCAAAACGAAACTCAGTGGGCCAAATCGGCCACTTGTTGGCGCTAACAAGTTTTATACCTCAGTAATCACGTGGTGTTTCACATATTCACACAATATGCACATCATTTGATAGATCTCCTCATGCTGAACATTTTTGCCTCAAGAACCAATGCTGTCAATCTAACAGTTCATTAAATATTCACAAACATTTGAAAAACCTACTTTTGCAAACTAGTCCTAGGTTTTTTCGCCCGATCAGAACCAAACCAGTGCAAAAATATTCTCTGGAATCAAAAGTTATCAAAAAAAAAAAAAAAAGTCCAAATTTTGGTTCACGGTTGCCAAGGGGCGGCAAAATGTACGATGTGGGCGGAGTGACTTCTACTAAAATGGCTATAACTCGAGAAAGAAATGAGATATTTGCACCAAACTTGGTTCACGTGTTGTATGGGCTCAATCTTTGGTCACAACAAAAAAATTAATCAATTGGACACTGGGAGGTGCTGTAACTTCGAAAAAACATGAAAACAGCTGTAACAACACAACAGTTAGTCCGATCGACTTGAAATATGGTATGCAGTGTCTTGGTCCAAGGGGGCATGATTGTCTATAAGGACATTGGTGTATCTCAAAAAAATATGTCCATCATCGGCCAATGAAGTTTGAGCACCTATTAGACCCGGTTAACGGAGGCTGGCGGGAACGAAACTCTGTGGGCATGTTTGACTCACGGTCCTAGAGGTCCGTAAGCATTTTGAAAGAAATTGGCCACTAGTTGGCACAAATGAGTTTTACACCCGCTAACCGTTCATTAATTATTCAAAAATATTTGAAAAACCTACTTTTGCGAACTAGTCCTAGGTTTTTCGCCCGATCAGAGGAAAACCAGTGCAGGGCAATTCTCTGGACTCTCTAGATAAATAGTTATAAAAAAATAAATAAAAAAAACTTTATTCCTGGCTGAAAATGTATATAACTCAGTGTGTGATCGACTTATTTTCAACCATTTTTAGGCCTTTCTTTGTTTCATAAGCATGTTGGGCAATGTTGATACATAACTATTCCTGAGCAATGACAGAGAAACCTTTGAGCAAAGCAAATTCCTACTTTTGCACATTTGCAATATAATGTCTCTCTGTTTTGAAGAAATGAGAATGTGGTAGTTATTTTTGTTGTGCCTTTGGTAAAGTTTTGTAGTGTTCATTTCATGGATGTAGATGTTTTTAATCCATCTAGCGTTTTATGTTTTCCCCTCATTTGTTTAAAGATTTCTCTGTTCTTATCTGTGTGCATGTCTTTCCCTCAAATATCTTGCTTTCTCTCTGTTTAACCCACAATCCAGAAAATTTCTCACTAGTTACCCTATTTTTTCATTTCCTCTCAATATTCCAAAGTCGTGCAGAAGTGAGGCCGGAGTTAAAGGGTTTATAGTTGGCGCAGTATGTATACTGTTCAAGTGTACAAAATCCAGAATTCCACAAAATTGCTATATCCAGCAAAGAGAACCATCAGAACAATTTCAACCTCAATTCATTTTCAATTTTCCTGCAATTTTTTTTATTTTTCTAATCAGCACTAACCAGCTGGTAAGGCATACAGGGCTGTTAACATTTTCAGGTGCCAGAGCAGCCCTTTTCTTCTGCACTATGTGTCCTGCAAGTGAAAATTGTCTCTCACATGGCACAGTTGAAGCAGGAGTTGGTAGATATTTCCGTGCAATGGTTGCCAGCTTGTCATGACTTCTGCTGTGTGCAGACCACCATTGTAGAGGGCATTGTTCAAGGCTTATGCTGGGCTCTGCTCTGTATCTAGCAAGATTCCAGTGATGTTTCATCATCTGACTCTGTATCAGACCCCATCAAGAGGAGAACAATTTTCTTCTTTTGTGGCACTGATCCAGCATCCTCCTCTTTTAGCATCTTGTTTCCCAAACTTCAACTCTTTCTACTTTAGGAATGCATTTCAGGGTTTTGAATCTGGGATCAAGAGCTGTTGCAAATTTGAGTCAAGCAATGTTTGTGTTTTCTTGTCAAATCCTCTTTGAATGCATCCTTAAAGCACACAACATAAGCAGGGTCATCTTCTGTGACAGCCATCTTCAGGGACAAGTGGCAATGTCCAGTGGTCCCCAGTCAAAGCTACACTCTTTGTGATAGCAGCTCTGCTCTGCATTTCTTTTCATTAATGTATAGTTTGTGAATCCTGGACATAATTGTTGATCGTGACGGTAGCTCACGATGGGTCGGAAGTGGCAATCCTGATCACTTCTTTCAGGCCCTGGTCAGCAACTATGTTGACTGGACGGCAGTCTTTGGCATTCCACTTTGCTATGGAAGTAGTAAGCCTGGCTGACAAATGTCTACTCACACACCGTATACACTGATCCAGTGTTTGTTGTTGCTCACGACTCGACTTGTCTCATCAATTTGCTAGTAGAACCTGCGATGTGCTTTGCATTTAAATTATATTTTAAACTCAATGAGCTTTCATGGTAGGACAGTTCTTTGTTACAATGTATGCACATAACTTTGTGTTTATCCAGAGTGCCATCTAATTTTCTTTTAAATGTGAAATTTCCCCCAACCAGAGTTACTTGTGCTTGCGCCATTTTAGATGCTAAACTCACGACCCTCAATATCATCAACTGCGTTCAGTAATTTATATATTTGCGTTAAATCTGGTTAAATTATTTGAACACGTTAAGGATTTTGTATTAATCGCATGCATTAATGCATTAACGTTGACAGACCCAGTATAAATGTAAGATTTTAACCAACATATTTCAATTTGGATATCATTTCTATTGAGAAATTACTACTGTAGTAATTCAATATTTGTTTAGTTCTCACCAAAGCTTGTGCTAGTTTGCTGTAGATCATTAAACTGTTACGCTGCCTCAAAAGTCTGTCTGAAATCAGTTTCATGAGGTGCCTTCATGTACAAAAACGCTGCCGTACAAGTCATTCTCTTATAAGGCAGCGAGGCAGCAAGACAGCCACCTAGGTTTTTGGATGCAGCCATTGAATCACTTCAAAACAGCATTTTATCATTGGAAACTCCAAAAATAGATCAACCTAAAATCCATGTTTAATGTGGAAATAAACCAATTCGGTACACACATTTAACAGCCCGATACCTACAAAAAAGTCTCTTGGATCGAAAGCTCAAACCGAACAGGAAGTCAGATATTTAGGGCCCAAGCCACTCAGGCGCAGAGCCCTTTTGTTTTACTAAGGATTTTTTTTTTTCCGTCATCCGGGGCTTTTTGGGGGCCTTAACATGCTCAAAAACTCTTGAAAATTGGCAAACACATTGGAATCTGTGGCCATTAGGATGCCACAAAGGATGGGACCCAGGCGTGGCAGAGGGGCTCGACAGCGCCCCCTTGAATGGCCTACATATTATTTTGTTTGATTGTGTAATTTGCTTTTTGAATCGTGGAAAAAACGTGAACCCTATTCTAAAAAATACAGATTAACCAGAGTCATAAATTCACCGAGCCATTTTGATTACTCTCTGATATATGCATTTTACCACGCATTATGCGTGTAACAAATCGACATAAAAATAACAAATCGATCAGCCACTGTTCACAAGCTTCTATGGGTTTGATTTTGGTTGCCATTTGTTGAAATAAATACCAAAACAATAATATGTTGGTGTCTGTCCGCTGAATGCCCATCTAATTATCCTTCATGGCAATATGGGAAAGTGAATATTTACACCCTACCAACAAAGAAATGGTTCGACTTCTGTCAGTTTGTTGAACACATTTATTTGGACATTTTCTATCACATGATGGGTGACGTAGCAGCGTGTGACACTGTTCTCATGGTAACCAGATTGACATTGTAAACGGAATTCTACAAAACTGAAGTAAAAAAAACAAATTATCATTCAATGGGATAAATATCCTCTCTTTCCTGCAAACAATACCATGAAGAATGTTAATATTTAACCAAGTCAAAAACAAATAAGGTAAGCAGGTCCATTTCAGTATAAGCAGACACAAAATGCTATAAAAAGGTGACAACTTTTAAAGTTAAAAAAAGATACAAGTTACGTAAAAGATAAAAGCTCATTGTGGTTTCTCAGTTTGATAGATTTGATCAACCCTAAACGATGCAAAAAATAGGAATTTTGAGTTCGTAATAAGATTCCTATATAGTAAATTACTCCTTGCTCTCCTGCCGCATTTTTTACGTGCAGCAATGACGTCATGTGCGTACAACCTATAGAGAAGGCATAGGATGTAGCGTAATCTTTGTGAACTGCAAGAGTTTCACACTTTTAGAGGTTGTTGTGTCAACCTTGATTTATTGCAATATTGAGCTGTTCAATTTTATTTCGATTTTAGTGAATATTTGAACAAAGCTTGAGGCTTTTCTCCAGTGTGAATTGTCATATGGTCTTTAAGGTTTCCTTTTTGACTGAAACTCTTTCCACACTGTTGGCAGGTGAAAGGCTTTTCTCCAGTGTGAATTCTCATGTGGACTTTAAGGTTTTCATTTCTAATGAAACTCTTTCCACACTGTTGGCAGGTGAACGGGCTTTCTCCAGTGTGAGTTCTCATGTGTTGCCTGAGGCTTCGTTCCCGTGTGAAGCCATTCCCGCACAGAGTGCAGGTGTGAGGCTTTTCTCCAGTGTGAATCATCATGTGGCCCTTAAGGTTTTCTTTTCGACTGAAACTCTTTCCACACTGCTGGCAGGTGAAAGGTTTCTCTCCAGTGTGAGTTCTCATGTGAACTTTAAGGTGTTTTTTATGTATGAAACTCTTTTCACACTGTTGGCAAGTGAAGGCTCTCTCTCTAGTGTGAACTCTCAAGTGGACTTGAAGGTTTCTATGTTGATCAAAAGTCTTTCCACACTGTTGGCAGGTTAAATAACTTTGAGCTCCTTTTTGTAAGGAAACCTTTGTTGATTTTTCTCCAGTCATTAAATTATCTTCACTTTCATTAAGTTCATGAGTCATCTCTCTCAGTGCCATTAGGTCTAGAGCAAAAATAGACAAAAAAAACAATTTAGACATTTAAAGCATCAAAACCAACAACATGTTTGATCTATTCCCTATTCTATCTTATGGATCAGGGATGGGCAGCTTTGGTCCTGGCAGAGTTAAGTTTCATCCCTAATCAAATACACCCGCCTGTAATTTTCAAGCATTCCTGAAGACTTGAGGCTGATTTATACTTCTGCGTTGTGTGTACGCCGTAGGTACGGCGTAGGCTGTGAGTGCCACACGTAGCCTACGATGTAGCCTGACGCGCACCTTTTCGAAAATGTAACAACGCGTCAATTCTAAAGTATTGTTTAGTGTAAAACATGCTGAAGATTAGCAAACAGGCTGTCAATTAATTAAAATGATTAGCTATTTCCCCACAAAAGCTGTTTAAGTAGCATAGTGAAGCCTCTCATCCATTGACATCCATTCAAAAAACAGCCTCTGGTCTTCTTCATGCATACCGCCAGGGGCGGAGCATTAGCATTAGCAGTTATGTTTTTTTTGGCTAAAGGTTGCAGGCTTGCCTTCCAGTGGCTTTGGATCTACATTTCCAGCAGAGTTCAGATCCAACCCTGATCAAACACACCTGAAGCAGTGAACTAAGATCTTCAGGGGCAGGTGTGATCGATCAGGGTTGGATCTGAACTCTGCATGTATGTAGATCTCCAGGAGCAGGATTAGGCATACCTGATCTGAGACTGATGGATATTTCAAATACATCTACAAAGTGTCCTGTTGAGGTTCTCCAGGGCTGTGCTCAAGTTTGGATTGTTATGCCCTTCCCTTGCTAACTTCCCTCCATATTAAGGACTCAGATGTACATCATTGTTTACACTGAACCAACACTGGCAGAATCTGTCTAGCAACTTTATTAACAAGAACTAAAACTTGGTAACCATGAATGCATATTTGTCATTTTAACTAAGCAGAACTGGTGGTGGTGCTTAAGATATTGTTTGTCATTCAGTGTTTATGTAAAAAAAAAAAAGAAGATAATAGTAATTATCTGCTAATAGTAATTAACCCGCTTTTCTGGTCATGAGTATGAGCCAAGAATATACTCTTTGGTATGTGGTAACACAGCTCTGTTTATCATATTAGAGACATTTGAGAGTGTTGGAAATGATGTTATAACGTTACTCTGTGTGTTCGCTCGGCGGCTGCTGTGAGACACTGTTACACACTGCAGTAAGATAGATCCATTTTACAATATCATATTAAATGCTGGATGATCGTGTTGATAAATGACATGCAATTAATTTTAAAACGTATTGTATGATGGAGAAAATGCTGTATTACTGTTACTAAAAATAAAGCTGCATCTGATTATGTTATGTTAGCTACTTCACAAAATAGTGTTTTTCTCTGAGGCATGGTAAAGCATGAGAAAATTAGATTTCAACAATAAGACTAAACGTGTTGAGCTATATAACAACAATTAGTTTTCCTTCTATAAATATTTCAAAACAGTTGTTCCCTTGTCTATTAAAACATGTAATATATTAAAGCATCTTTGGTGTTTCCATGGTTTCTTCAAAATAAACCGGAAACCGAGGGTAACGCGGGTATGACGCCATTGACAGGCGACTCCTCACACGTCCCGGAGCCTTGGGTAAAATTGCAATTTTCTCACGATTTACAAATAGTTGGAAACATTTGGGATATTGTAAGTTCTCAAATGAACAAAATATATAACACTGGCCTAGTGGTTTTTGGATATTTTACTGCAAAAATATTACATATTGTGCCTTTAACCCTTCACAGATTCGAATGGTGTTACATCTCTGTGACCATAAATGTCTGAGTAGCCTATTTTAGAGTTGTTTCCGCTTTTATAAGAAAATTCAAGTGATCGCGCCGGCGCCTCGCGTACACACAACATATATCAGTTTTAGTAACTTGACATCGCAGCCTGTTAATTGTAAAAATAGCATACATTCAACCAAATATATAAAAAGTTATAGTAGTATGTGTACAATGAAAGTGCTTAAATAATATAGTTTAGCCTTCAAATCGTGAATATGGAAACATTTGGATTTGTGCCAAATTATAGGCTGTAACACCAGTTTCTGTTTCAGTTTAGCTTTAAATTAATTAGTGTTTGCTTAACGTCTATATATTACTTTTTTCATAATTAAAATAGTAGTGGTGCCCCCCAAATATACAAATATACCTGTGCAACTTATGACGGTTTTGTGGTCCAGGATCAGATTTAATGGAAACACTGAATTTTAAAGTGATGTTGTAACACATTACTACATTTACTCACTATAGTAATGAGTTAATAATGCTTAATTACAAGTAACCAAACCCTAACTCTACAGTAAGTCCACTTGAAGAAGTGAATGAACCGACTGAGTGAATTGGGACACTTTTCTGTAAGATTATACATCTGTATATTCTCTATTTCTGTAGAGCTGGACATTTTAATAATGATCAAATTCAGCTTTGAGAATAAAACCAACCTGTTTGTTCCTCAGTATCTTCATGTTTCACACTGAATGTTTCTTCAATCTTCATGTCTTCAGTCTCCTCTTTAATAAGCTCAATCTTTATATCTTCACTCTCCTCCTCTTTAATAAACTCAATCTTTATATCTTCACTCTTTTCCTCTTTAATAAACTCAATCTTTATATCTTCACTCTTCTCCTCTTTAATAAACTCCATCTTCATATCTTCACTCTTTTCCTCTTTAATAAACTCCATCTTCATATCTTCACTCTCCTCCTCTTGTTTAAACACCATCTTCATATCTTCACTCTCCTCCTCTTTTTTAAACACCATCTTTAACCCTAAAAATGGCAGGACCATAAAGAGACATCAGAAAATTAATTTATTGCTATTTTCCATCTTACTGGGACACAAATAATACAACTTAATTTTAATTTAGATTTTAATGTTTGTATCCCACAGGATACGTTGCCAGTTTAGGAGTATAAATCAGCTGAAAACAGAATTCTTGTTTGGCAATGCCTTTTACAACATTTTAAACTACTTGAAAACATTTTAATCTCTAATAACGTATAATAAACATTCTTTGTAACATATTCGGATGAAAAATAAGTGATAAACAATATTTATGAATAAGTGATAAACAATATTTCCAAATAGATTTATATTGAAAACTCATTTAGGTTAATGCAAGAAAGATAAATTTCATACTAGCCCCTAAAAGGGCAAAGAGAAATCAGAAAAAAATAATTAATTGCTATTTTCCATCTAATTAGGTCATAAATAACACATTTCCATGATTTCTTTTTTTAAAAAAAAGACGTTTATTTGTTTATTTTAATATTCGTATCTCCAGGATACGTCACCCCTTTGGCAGTATAAATTAATTGAAAAAATAATGCTTATTTGGTAATGCAAATTTTAAAACATTTATTTTCTAATAACTTAAAGCAAACATTCTTCTTAAAATTCTGTTGAACAATAAGTATAATGCCTATTTATTAATATATTTATCTACTGTATCATATTTAATGCACAAAATTATCAATATGAACAAAACTTTGCTGAAAACCTTGTCATACACAGTCTCCTTCATGCCTTCTGTACTCTGATCGATAGTTCATATAAAGTAAATGTAAGACAAAAATTTACTGTACTGAAGCAATTTGATTATTGATATTCATAAACCATTTTTTAATGTTAAAAATTACTATTTTAAATACCAATAAACTACTTTTTACATTGTTACATGTTAATGTAAATGCCAAATATGACACAACAGGCTTTTGGGGAACATTTATTTGTCCATCTCCCAATTATCATTGATTTGCAAAAAAAATGCATATAGGCCTATGAGCTATAAAAGCATGATGTATAAATATGGTGCTCAACAACAACAACAACACAACAAAAAAACATGCACATATATTTATACACAAGTTTGTATTTTTTTTTTTTTTGTATGATACACACACACACACACACACACCTGGATCGCTATCTTTGTGGGGACTCTCCATAGGTGTAGACATAATGATTTTTATAACACCGGGATAGATACATATGCAAATCAATGATAATTGAGAGATGGACAAACAAATGTTCCCCAAAAGCCTGTTGTGTCATATTTGATATTTACATTAACGTGAAAACAATGTAAAATATATATTTTTATTTTTAACATAAAAAAAGAGGCATGAAAAATCAAGTGAAGCCAAGTTGCTTCATTCCAGAAAATGTTTATCTTACATTTACTTTATACAAAATATTAAAGATTTATGAGTAAAAAGGAGGTTACTTGAAAAAAATTATGAACTACCAATCAGAGGACAGAAGGCATGAAGTAGATTGTGTACGACAGGTTTTTCAGCAAAGTTTTGGCGATATTGATCAATTATAGACCCTAGAAATTTGCTTATGAATTATGATAAAGTAGGCTAATATACCTTCACAAATAGGCCTTATTTTTATTGTTCAACAGAATTTTACAAAGAATGTTTGCTTAAAGTTATGAGAGAATAAATGTTTTAAAAATCTGGCTATAATGTTGTAATACGCATTGCCAAACAAGCATTATGTTTTCAGCTGATTTATACCCCAAAACTGGCAACGTATCCTGTGGGATGCAAACATTTACAGGCAGATTATGAATGTATATATTAAATTCATAAAATTTCAACATAAACGTAATAAGCTAACGCTAAATGTACTATGTAACGTAAATATGTGAAATATGTAAACTTTTATCAGAAGGTGAGTAGATTTCCCACTACAGGGGATCACACTGTTTTTAAATGCTGCCTGTAAGGTAAACAAAAAATGTATGAACAAAGTCAATATATCTTAATATTCACAACAAACACCCTTTCAACATGAAACCAAAAAATGAGACCTAAACTTTCCCTGACTCGCTCCACAGCCTCTCAAATGTTTGTATCCCACAGGATACGCTGCCAGTTTTAGGGTTAAGAAGAGAATAATTAACAGTTAGGCCTATTGGTCTAATGACCCAGTTAGACAAAAAAAAAACACACTAAAAACTAACGCTGTAAATTAATAGACTTCATATTTAGGTATTCATGACTGATGAAAACATGATTAGTTAGTTTGTTAGTGTTTGTTGTTCTCTGTTTGAGCAGCACGTGTCGTGATTCACTGAATCATTTCTCAGTGTTTGATTCAATTGACTCGGAGTTGAAAAGTTCAGTTTCTCCATTATTACTCGCCAGAGATAAAGAATCACAATGTTACAATAAATAGTAAATAAACTCATTTCACATCGCTTGTTTAAAACAAAACACACAACTATTAATCATTTAACTGTTTCTATTTAAACAGATTACATTTTTAAAACAAACCTTTCTTCAGCAGAATCACAGCAGATGCAGGATTGCGGCGCAGTCTTATGATGTCATGTCGTCACTCCACAATAAAAGTCCCAAAATAATTACTTTTACCAGATAATCTTTGTATTAAAATTAAAACAGTGACAAATATGATACAAACAAACATGGTAAAAAGGTTGTATGAGTTCATAAAGCAGAGTTCATTCAAGTGTCCGAATTGAAACACATTAAAGTTCAAAGTCATATATATATATATATTATAGAGAATATGAATCCGACATCATTTATCCGCCATATCAACAGGATGACTAGCCCAACCCATTTCGAATTATGGGTTGCACTTCCGGTTTGGGGAACTTCCATTTAAAAAGACAAACGAATCGTTTCAAATCATAAGGTTTCCCTACAAATAAAGCTTATCCGTCAGTTTGACTGAGTGAGCTGTCAATTTTTCTTTCATGTTTTATTGTCAGACATCATGAGGATAACGTAACACTTGGTATTTTAAAGTAACATGTTATAACAAGAATATCTATGGCAAGAGCTCTTTTCAGTCACTGCCTTCTATCCTTGTGATTATTTTATTTTGTCCCTTTGCATATATACTGCACATTTGTGGTCTGTTCTCCCAATATAATTTACGATATATCCCATTAATAATTCACTGGAATGCAGAAGAATCTCTCGTTTTTCTCCTCAAAGCCTCATGTCTCTTTCCAGGTTTGTTTTCACAGGTAAATACAATTTATTATCTGTAAAAATGATGGAAATCACTTTAAAATAGTATCACACAATGCTGAAGTTCATGAACATTTTGATTAAGGCAACGTATTACATAAAATATATATTATATACAAACCCGATTCCAAAAAAGTTGGGACACTGTACAAATTGTGAATAAAAACAGAATGCAATGATGTGGAAGTTTAAAATTTCAATGTTTTATTCAGAACAGATGAAATATCAAATGTTAACTGAGTAAATATATTATTTTAAAGGAAAAATAAGTTGATTTTAAATTTCATGGCATCAACACATCTCAAAAAAGTTGGGACAAGGCCATGTTTACCACTGTGTGGCATCCCCTCTTCTTTTTATAACAGTCTGCAAACGTCTGGGGACTGAGGAGACAAGTTGCTCAAGTTTAGGAATAGGAACGTTGTCCCATTCTTGTCTAATATAGGCTTCTAGTTGCTCAACTGTCTTAGGTCTTCTTTGTCGCATCTTCCTCTTTATGATGGGGCACAGGTCTTGAGGTGGAGACAGGGGACACTCTGTGTGAGATGGAGCTGGTGGACTGAAGACAGTAGGCATCTGGCATAATGAAGACGAAGGGCTGAAGGACAGCAGCGATGGTGGGGCTGAGGAACTGGTTGGACGAGGAGGTGGGAGAGGGAGGCTGGGCGGGATCTCAGGAAACACAAGGGACACTGGAGATACAGGGGAGTTGGGAATAACCTCTCCAAAATAGTTAGATCACTGTAGCAATGTTCGTTGTAAGGAAGGAAGAGTAAATCTAATCCTCTCACTCACCGCACGTCTCCCGCATCTCTCTCCCGCTGCAGACTTTGCCAAACCATGCCCCCCTTGCCACAATCACCCTTAAACAAATCCTTCAGTTCTTCTAAATAATGGCCAGAGCTCAACAAACTCACATCAACAGCGGTGGTGGTGTGGGTGGGGCTTGCCCCCCAGCCCTCGAGCTCCACAATCACTCCTTCAGCAACGACTGTGTAACAACTCTAACACTGTTACCTTTAAATGTTGTTGTTTTCCACGCCATTAGGGGGCACTAACTATTTTTTTAGATGGGTATTTAGCCAGGTACTATACCTGAGGAAGTAGGCAAGCATTGGGATGGAGGAAGCAATGGCTTCTTTGTGCTGTTTAAGCTTTCTTCCTGAGGTCCTATGATTGAGGAATTTGTTTCCTTTTGGTCAATCAGTAAGTAGGGTTGCGTTTTCATGCATTGTATGTTTTTGGTGATTTGAATTTAATGTGTAATTTAATGTGTAATTGTATGGTGTATGTATTGATCACCGAGATGCTAATTGTGAATGTGTCTTTTGTTTAGATGGACCTTTATTTTTATGCTTGCTTTCTTATGAAGAAAGTAGGTGAAAAGGTTTGTTTCCACTGCCCACTTGGTTGGTCGTTGGACTTATGAACACTTGGGGCGATTTACACAAACACAAGAACCGATGGCTTTTATATGCGGAAAAGAGGATGATTCGGTTTTGCATCAAGTTTGATTTGCTTCTGTCAACTTTGGAATAAATTGAACATTTCTTTCTGAAAGAGATGACTTTTGCATGGACATTACGATTTCAGCCATTACCAAACATCATTGGCTTCATTACCAGTACCATTTTTATTTCTGGGGCCGTATTCACAAGACATATTAAGGCTAAAAGTAGCTCCTAACTTGCCAATTTAGGAGAAACTCTTAAAAATAATGGGCATGTCAGTCCTAATTTTAGGAGTCCTACATTTTTGCTCTTAGATTATTTCACAAAGCATGTTAGCGCTAAAACTAGCTCCTAAGTCTGTGAAACGTTAGGAGTAGTCAAGAGGACTTCTAAGTCACTAAGACCAAATCACAAACAGTCCTAATCCACCCAAAGACACTGAACACCATTGAGACAATAGTGACAGAGCCTTGGGTGCTGAACCTTTTCTTCATAAATGCAATACATTTTTATTTACAGATTTGAATCTACAATGAGACTCAAAAAAAAAACTTTAACAAATAAATAAATATTGTCTGATTACCTGTGGCAATGGTTTTCATGAGTTCACACTTACAAATGTTTGAATAGAGTATACATAATATATATATAATATATACAGTTTGAATATATATATACATAAGCGTATTTGGTGTGCTGTCCAAGGGGATTGAGGGCTCCGAGCTTGTCTCCGTATCCCAGCCGAGAGTGAAGAGTGGGGTGGCGGAGGGATGCAGAAAACTGTCGAAGTAACCATAGGCAAGTCGGCTCTCTTTTGTGTATATTTTCCTCCTCTCGAGCTGATTAGAAAAACTGTTTGAATGTGTTTCTCCCAAATTTTGTTTATAAAACATAATTTGTCGCTTGAATTCTACAATATCTTGAGATGAAGACATCCAAGAGGTGGACAATTAGTTTAATTAGTGACACTTAGCCTACATTTTAAAACCTTTATGGCAACAATATGGCAACATTTTATTTTGACTATGGCAACATTTTTATTAAAAAAATATTTATTTGAATAGTGCAACATTTGTATTTTAAAACCTTTATTTTAATATGGTCAACCCCGCCCTTACTCTTAGCTTAAGACTTCAGTCTATTCCTTAGTAAAAGTTTGTGAATAGGTTTTAAGAGAAAACTCTTTACTAAAAACTTTTACTGCTATTTAGGAGAACTCTTAGTGGTAAGATAAAATGTTTTGTGAATACGGCCCCTGGTCCATACTACCTACCGTTGAACATTTCTTCATTATGTTTTTTTTTACCTCTTTTTCATATTGGCTATTAGGGGTGGGCGATATCTCGATATTTAAGATATGTTGAGATATTTTTTAGACACAATATGGATTTTGACATATCGTATATATCGATATATGGTTTATATTTAATTCTGATTACGCCACTTTGCTTGTTTGCCTTCTCTGTGCTGTGCTCGCGCCCGCACGCTCGCCCCGCCTCCTTGCTTTTGTTTCCCCTCCCCTTGCGTGTTGTCTCATTGAACATGGCAGCGTCTGCAACCAGCCCAGATGATACAGAACTCGTTTCAAAAAAAAGGACAACTGGCTCCATTATATGGAGATACTTCGGTTTTAAGGCATCGGACGAACAGCAGACAGATGTCTACTGCCGTGAATGCCGAAAGTTGGTGCCAACCAAAGCTTCTACCACCACAAACCTTTTCCACCATTTACAGACAAGGCACAGCTCGCATATGAGGAGTGCATCAGACTAAGGATCCCGGCCATTAAACCCACTAGGTCTGGCAACACTCCACACACTACAAACACTGCACAGATAACACTCCAAAAATCTTTAACGCAGAGTGTAGACTATGAAAAAAAGAGCGCAAGGTGGTGTAGTATCACAGAGTCCGTTACATTTCATATAGCGGTGGACATGGCACCCATTTCTGTCGTTGAACAACGTGGCTTTATACGCATGCTAAAAACACTTGATCCAAGATACGGTTTACCTAGTCGGCATTACTTTGCGAGACAAGAACTTCCGCGACTGTACACTACGGAGAGAGATCGGCTTGCTGCTGATTTGGAGAAGGTTACTTACTATGCCATGACTACAGACATGTGGAGCAGCAGGACATACGAGCCCTATATGTGCGTCACCATGTATTATATTTTGGACTGGAAGATTAAAAGTGCATGTCTTCAAACTACTTATTTCCCACAAGATCAAACGGGTGAAAATATCGCAGAGGCCCTCAGAGATGTAACAACAACCTGGATGTTAAATCCAAATGGACCTGTGGCCATTACCACTGACAATGGAGCAAATATCGTCTGCGCAGTCCAAAACAACAACTGGCAGAGGATGCAATGTTTTGGTCACAGACTATATTTGGCGATTGGTGAGTGCAATATACCTGGGCCCGTATCCCTAAAGAATTTTTGTGCAAAAAGTGGCTCCTAGCGGCCAAATTCTAAGAAAATTCTCCGAGTCATGATGTTTTCTTAGTATTTCCCCTAAAAGTGACACGGAAATCCCAGTTAATATAAAAGCTATTCCTCAAGATTCCTAGCGCTTAAACGGGCTCCCAAGGCGAGATCTGCTAAGAGCAGGGAAGAGGACTTTTAGTGGCTTAAATTTTCCCCAACAGCTGCTTAGGGGAACTCCTAATCACAGAAAAAGATTTTATTTTTGAGTTCACACAGAAGTCAATATCTGTTTCAGCTATGCAAAACACCTCTCTGAGCTCAACAGACAAAGCGTCTGGGGGTAACGATGGGACATCCAAACTGAGAGCTTTCCCGAACCAAGGGTGTCGGATCATTTAAATAAGTTCTAAGACAGAAGGGGGACCATTGTGTTTCTTGCTTTTTAATTTAAAATAGTCTGAGACAAAAGGGAAGGCCATCTGTGTGTGTGTTTGTTACCTACATCCTGTATGGAAAAGTACTGAGGAGAGTTGCTCAGACATTTGGAGTATAAATGTTTGTGGGCTCCTTTGTGTCCTTAGTTCACACTCGGGGCAGACATTGTATGGTTGTGTCGACTGTGGACTCTTTCTTGCAAGAAATAAAATCTTTATAAAGTGAATTCTCTTAAGGTTTGTCTCTTACTAGTGATGTCAGCTAATTAATTTTTGCCGCAACACAGCTGCACAAAATGGCCAACAGAGGAGGCAGGAGAGATGTCCTGCAAACACTGGATGACAGGGAATAATTGAGACGCTACAGATTGGATCGTGCAGGAATCATGTTTGTGGTGGATCTCCTTAGAGATGCAATTACTTCACCAACTCGACGCCACAACACTATTACGCCGGAGAAGAAAGTAATCACAACCCTGAGGTATTTGGCAACAGGGAAAATGCAACAATGCAGCAGTGATGACTTGGGTCTGTCCCAATCCTCCATCAGCAGAGTCATCACCCAAACACTGACAGCTTTGTCACAACCTAATATTGTGACACAATTTGTTTCATTCCCGCTGGATGCCCGCACTTTACACTCACATAAAAGGGCATTTATGGACATTGCAGGATTCCCTGGCGTTGCAGGTGTAATTGATGGAACACATGTAGCGCCATCAGAGGACGAGGCAGTCTTTGTAAACAGGAAGAATTTCCACAGCATCAATGTGCAAATAGTGTTCAATGCGGCCTGTACGATTTTGGACATTGTGGCTAAATGGCCAGGCTCCACACATGATGCGAGAATGCTCTCCGAGAGTGGCATCAGACAGCTTTTTGAGAGACGCTATGTGCCAGCTAATTGCCACTTGTTAGGGGACAGTGGCTACCCATGCAAACCATGGCTCCTTACACCTTACCTCCAGCCACGCCAAGGGCCCCAATTAAACTATAACAGGTAAGCCAAACAATACAAAAATCATGGAAATGAAATGCAAGCAATATGTTAGCATCCAAGTAGTGCAATATTTCCATCAAATAATTAAAGGTCTGTATTCTATTGTACGGCCCACAAGACAACAAGAGCGGTGGTGGAGCGTGGCATAGGCCAGCTTAAGAGGCGCTTTCATGTTCTCCACGGAGAGGTGCGGCTGAGGCCTGAAAAAGTCAGCAAAGTCATCATAGCCTGTGCAATATTACACAATATTTGCAAGGTTAGACAAATTGCACAGCCTCTGGAGGATGGCGATGAGGATGAAGACAACGATGAGGATAGTGGTGAAGAAGATATTCACATTCCACAGGGGAACCTAGCCCAGAGTGGACTGCCTTACAGGGCAAACTTTACAAATTTACATTTCAGGCAAGCTGTAGCCCCATGTCATTTGAGAACTTGTGATGGTATTAAGAACTACCACAGTTTTACTCCACATCATCTGCAATTGTTAAATGCAAGACACAGAACACAATCTGTAAATGGTTTATTTTTTTAGGTGTTCAATTTTAAGGCGGTAGTACTCCTCCTGAAGGGAAAGGACTTTTTTTTGTTGTTCAAACACATCAATTGTGAGTTGCAATCTTCTCTCCTGCAGGGATGCTGACGGAGCAGGTGCTTTGGATGGGAATGGTGTTTGATCCGCCGGGCTATCCTGAGTAGCAGCTGCAGATGGTTCAGGTGGCAATCTTGTCGGCAAACTTGATGGGCCCGGTTCTTGTGATGGCTCCATGCTACAGAAATACATAGGCCTAGTTTAATTATTGTTTTGATTAAATTAATTTAATACAATGAGCATGGATAACACATGAAATGGCTTCTGCAATGAATAAACACTGTTGATATGAATAACCCTGTGTCCTACCTTTGCTGCATTTCAAGGGCCTGCATCATTGACGTGTCAATGCCTATTGGCAGCGCGGTGACATTGACCTCAGAGTGTCCCAGGACTTGAAAGACAGTGTCGGCCACCTGGGACAGCCGCTTTGCAGGTGGTCCACCCCTAGAAAGAAACACAGTACTTAGGCATGTAAATTAACTTTGCCAGCAGGAGCAAATTGTCAGATTATGTGGTAGGCTATAGTATTTTGCTCACCTGTGAGTGAGGATTCCCGCTTGTGTGCTGCAATCTCATCTTTTGCCTTGGAATGCAGCACATACCACCTTTTCTCACAATCGTTGCCTGTCCGCACCACCAGTGGAAAAGAAGCATTGATTGTTTGGGATATTGTGTCCCAGGCGCGCCTCTTGCCTTGGCTAGTGACAGTCGGGCCAAATTTTCCTCGTAACATACCTTTATGTTCGTTCACCAACTGGGCCAGCAACAAACCTTGTTCCTCAGTCCAGTTCGGCTTGCGATTCCTTTTTTTCTCCATTTTCTGTGTTTGTAGGATATTTGTTAACAAGCCTTCATAAATAGACCAGCCAGCAATCACAGACATTGATAAAAGCTGAGCCGTGTTACCCTCGTTAAGACCACACTGAGTTGTAACGTTGTAATTTCTACTTCATTAAGGACAGCCCCTTGATATAGGCCATCTTGTTTTCAATGGGGTCCATATGGGAGTGAAAGTACAAAATATGCCAGCTAGGATATTAATCTGAGCAAATAAGACCGGAATCATTATTTGAACATGGTGTAATGAGCTTAAGTTTTCACATATTTTAGATTCTAATGTTAGGCTATAACCCCTACAGCTTACTATTCATTTTCCAGATATTTTCTTGAATGTGAAATATTATTTACAATTACAGTCTGCATAAGATTAGAGTGTATAATTATGTTTATTGATTTGAGGGTACATCCTTTGCTCATTATCACCAAAAGATCATTTTCATCAAACTTGTAGGATCAACCAATCACGGCTTTTGAAATGATGACTCATACCTAGCAACGGGGTCAACCACACCTCCTCACTAAGATAGGATTTTCCATCCATTCCTTGCTCAGAGTTCACTGAAAATGTTCTGGAGTCACTTCTGAGCTAAAACTCCTGGCAAGGAATTTTTAGGTTAAGTTAGGAGCTCTCTGAGAGGATTCTCAGAATCTTTAGGGATACGGGCCCTGGTCTTACACACACACGCACACACTCACGTCCATGTATGTGTGTGTGTGTGTGTCTGTCTGTCTGTCTTTGTGCACTTGTAGGTTAGTCTGCTTGGGACTGCCTGGGTGTGAAATGTTTGATTGGGTGGAAGGGAGTGTGGCAAATAGTCTGTTTAACAAAACCAAAAAAAAAAACAAACAAACAAAAAAAAAAAAACGGTGTATTGCAGAATAATTAAAAAGTACAATGTCAAAATAATAATTTTATTACAAATAAAAAGAAACTATACATATACAGTGACATAATTTAGAGATAATTCATGACTTTAGCTATTAAACTACATTTAAAAACAATTTATTTCATTTTTGCTTTTACTGTGTTACAGGTCATGGAATGCAAGACCCTCGTATCACACGGGCCATTTCTCTTTGCAAGAGAACTGTGAGCACATTTTCCTACAGCTGGAAAAAGCGGAGGGAGCTGGCCGAAGTGCAGGCACAGATGAATTTACCAGCTCATCAGCTCAGTATGGAGTCAACCACACAATGGGGATCATGTCTACAAATGGTAGAACGCATCCTTGAGCAGGAAAGGGCTCTTGCCAAAGTCCTGTCTGCTGACAAGAAAACAAGACCTCTGGTTCTTACCTGGCAAGACATAGAGGTGCTAGAGGCCATCCAAAGAGCACTGAAGCCCCTGCAGGACTTCACTGACACTTTGTCAGGTGAGGAGTATGTGACACTTTCATATGTAAGACCTGTGCTCCACCTCTTTAACAGCAGCCTCCTTGCTCCTGAGGAAGGTGACAGTGAGCTAACAAAGTCCATCAAACACACCATCCTGACATACTTAAATGAAAAGTATCCAGAGCCCTCTACCAGTGACTTGCTGGACATTGCTTCCTTTATAGACCCACGGTTTCGGGGGAAATATGTCAGCAGTGGGAAACTGGTTGCATTGAAAGAGAGGGTCAAAGAACCGAACGAACCATGAATCATTAATGTAAATGCACCAGTTCAGTTTTCATCTGGAGGTACTTGCTTGCGTTGACTTAAAGGTGAATTTCCCTCATCGTGCAGGGTTTTCCAAGTTGATGATTGGTCCAGATCAGGTCCGTGTGGAACAATGAAAGGAAGTCTCTTTGTCGCTGGAGTTGCAGCGGCAAAAGTCGTTGGTTGAACTTTGCGGCGAAACTTAGAACACGAGACTTTCAGCGGTAAAGGAGAATTAAGTAAAAGAAAAGAAAAGTGAGTGAAGGTTGGATGGCTTGAATGAGCGGCTGGTCTGTTCTTCTTGTTACTCCATTGTTCTTGGTACTTGTCTTGGCTTATTTTTTTAGAACAGAACTAACTCTAGTTCGTTTACTAACCAACTCTCCCTTCACTATCTTGCAATATGATCATTTAAACTTAGTTGTTTGTCACACCTCTGAGGAGTCCTGGCCAATCAGCCATTGTCCTGTTTAAGAGGGCCTTCCTCTCTGCCCCCAATAAAACATAAGTGTTACATCCTGGTCTGTCTCTGCTTTAGCAGAGTGTCATTTTAACATAATTGCTATTAACTGGAATATGATACATTTTAAACAGATTTCATGCAGGCCATGATTTAAGAAAGATGAAAAGAAATAAATCAAGTCCAAATAAGGCATACTTTCAGTCATTCAGTCAAGAGTTAACATATTTGCATGAATTGTGAGTGTTCTAAAGCCTAACTGTTGCAAATTGCAACCAAATGCAAAATGTATGTAGTTAAAAGATGTTTGATAAGTCCATTAAAATTGTTGGAACAATTTTGATGCAGTATTATTTGTTCAGCAGTCTCTTTGGCTTTCCTGTGAAGTAAGGAAACAAAAGGGTCTGCATTGTCTCTCTGTTTCTTTGCTCTGATGATCAAAGAAGCTTTGTCTTCTTGGGTGACCCTTTGGTATGTCGCTTCTCCTGCTATCAGGAAGCATGTGTCGTAAAAGTAATCAGCCTGGCTTTATCTGCAGACGGGCCGGAGCCGGAACCTCAATTCTGAATTAGAATTATGTTTTGAAAGAATCATCTGAATGATTCATTTGTCTGGTTCGTCCACAGTTGCAACATTGGCATATTTGTTTTTGCAGTAGTTTTTGGGGGGTTATTTTTCCTTTAAAGATATCGAGATATATATTGTATATCCAGAAATAGAAAAATATATAGAGATATATTTTTTGCTCCATATCGCCCAGCCCTATTGGCTATTTGATTTTTTTTTTTGTGCAATGTAAATGTCTTTGGTGCTGGATTGTGGTGTTGAATACAATATGTGTGCAATTCATTACAAGTTTTGGGTTTTGCTGCTTCAAATGCTGTGTTTGATAAACCAAAGAAGGTCAACATATTGGTACCTAGTTTTAAGCTTTATGACCTCAGTCTATGTAACTTAAACTCAAATAAGGGAAGCGGTTACAACTAGTGTTGCTGGCTCACGCACATGGTCAGACACTGTCAGTGGTCCGGGCTCCAAAGCGATGAAAGGCTCCATCCTTATCCTTGGTACGGGCTCGTCTCTTGTGGGTGGCCGGTCTCCACAGTCAGTGGTGGGCTCAAACAACATCTCCGTTGTGTCATTCGCTGGTGGTGGTTGGTTGGTCTCTGGCAGTGGAGTGGGACTGGTGGCGAAGTCCTCCGCAGGGCCGATGGTGAATGGCGAGTTATTCACCAGCACCCACTCCACGAATGAGGCAATCATTCCGAGGACCGCTTCCCGGGAGGAGTGCCCGAGACCGCTCGCTTAGGCTGGAGCAATAAAACACACAGAGCGAGCAGCTGGTGATGACTTACCAGCCAGACTTGAGGATTTCATTGTGATGACCAAAACATTTCCTTTGAAGTTCTGTTCTCAATGATGGGTAGAAGACTTGGCAGTTGCAGAGAGAGCAATCAGAATTTTTCCCGTAGTGCAGACGTACATTAACAGCCACAGGAGACTTATGAAAAGTAAATCAGCATCATACTGCACAGTAAAGGAGGCTACTGCAGACCCTCTTTTTGTGGCCAAGCACCATTTTTTTTTTTGCATTTTTGGAAAAATTTCAGACCGATGCTCCAATGGTCCCTTTTTTAGCAAAGGAGCTCCAGTCAACCATGAGAGACTTGCTATCATGCTATATCAAAAGGGAAGAACTGGAAAAGTTAAAGACACCTCTCCAGCTGCTGAAATTAGATCCTCAAGACAAAGCAAACCATGTACCGCTCAAACAGCTTGACACTGGATTTGGTACAAAGCAAGCTTTAGAAAAAGCATCTGAAAACCTCAAGGAACATCCTGTAAAAATTCAGCTGTTCAAAAAAAGAATGTGTCTCCTTCCTTTCCATGACTTGGAAGAAAATGATGGAGAGAAGTCCCCTAATGTACCCAGCTGTGCGGCACATGAGCTCTCTTGACCCTGTGATCATGGTCGCAAATAGAGATAATTCAAGAGAAATGTTTCAGAAACTCTTGCAAGTTTTGCTCAATGCTGGTTAGTACACTGCACCTCAGTGTGATGAGGTTCTTGCACAGTACAAAACGTTACACACACCATAAAGCAGAATTCCAAAATTTCGCTTGCACTTCCAGGCTGGACAATATGACGATGATGATATGTCCAGTACTTGGAGGATGAAAAGAAAAAGAAAGACCAAACTGCCAATGAGAGGAAAATAAAAGACCTGCACCATGAAATTGCAAATGTCAATGCAAAAAGACAAAATATAATACATAGCATTAAAACCATGCAGAAAGAGGCAGATGAAATGGCCGTCAGGGCAGAGAGAAAGCATGACTTCACCTGTCAAAATCAAAAGCCTATCGAACGTGTCGCAGACAAAAGTGAGGAGTTAGCAGCTCTAAAACAAAGCTTGGAAAACTTTCAAGAGAGTTTGAGCCAACTCAAACAGTAAAAAAATTCACAAGGATACTGTGGAGCTTAATCCAGTAAATATTTTGGACAGACATTTATATGTTGTTTAGTCTGTTTGAGACAAGATAAGAAAAATTTATAAAAAATGTGCCCCAGTTAAGAGAAATTCAGATGTGGAGCTGGCATCTTTGGCACTTTGTTGATTGTCAATAAAGGTAAACTCCTGGGACCTGGAACTTTGAGTCTGAGAGTTTTTCTTTGAGACCAGGGCCTGTATGTATAAAGCCATTTGGAGTAAAATTTTACAATTTTACTTTTATTCTTAGACTTAAGAATAAGTGTGATTCATAAAGGTTCCTAAGTGTTAAGACTAGATCTCAGCTCCTGAATTATTTAAGAGAGCTGGAGAGGTGTCTTAACCTAGTTAAGAGTAACAAGATGGCAGCAGAAAGGAGGCGGCCACACACTTTCCAACAACGAAAGAATGTATTGGAAGTATATGATGATAGGGAGTTGATTAAATGATACAGGATTGATCGTCAAGGTATTGTTTTTGTTACTGACTTAGTCAGAAATTCAATAACTTCTCCCACTCTATGAAACAATGCTTTAACTCCCTGAGGTCCGAAAACGCGCCGGTGCATTTTACAGGATTTTTTTCACATTGCAGCAAAACAGACTTAAAATACTGTCATTTCTTGTCATAGAGACATAAGTAATATACCAATTGAAATATAGAATATTCTATAGAACTATACACTCAGAGTAAAAACACAATGTTGTGCTTTTTGTAAAATAAAGAAAACTAACATGATGCGTGATCTCTCCTCTCCCTCTGAACGAAGTCCAATCTGATAGTTCTCAGAAAATGAACTGTAACTTATGAATACTAACGACAAAAAAATGACACTTACGTCTAAAGAAACGTTGAAATGTCAGGTTTTAAATCGTGCAAGTCAAATTGAAAACAAACATTTTGTGTTTATGTAATCTGTATGAAAAGAGAGCCATGTCAGAAGTCCGTGATTCAGCTCATTATCCGCTAATGCGGCCACGCCCACGGAGCCAGCGCTATTCAGACGCAAATTCAGAGGCAATACATGCATACATCGTCTCAATCGTGTATTTATTGTCTTAAAAAGTGTTTATTTGGATGTTAAAGCCATGGTTAGCGATCTTTAGAAGACATGCCATTAGTTCCTAGTTCCGTTTCTTCTTTATATGAATTTGGGGCCTAAAGGTGTACAGAGCGCCCTCCGGCTGCAAGTATGAATTGAAAACACAGTATCCAGCACTCATAGTGATGACAATAAATATTACTTCTCAGTATAGAAAATTGACATAAATATATAAGAATCCATCAATATTTCTCCAAATGTGCATGCCTATATGAAATGCCATAGAGGTAACATAATTGTTCAGACACTTTGCATCACAGAAATACATTATATTGTAAAGAATATAATAGAATACAATTATTTTAAATTGTAATAATATTTCACAGTATTGCTGTTTATGATAGCCTACCTGACTGAAAGGCCTCATTATTATGCAGCACCATTAGAGGTTCTTTATGCGATTCTTTTGTCTTCTCAGGTGTAAATGACCCATTATTCATGATGATTCACACCTCCTCGCATACTGTGTTTCTTGACAAAAAGTGTCTAACAAAAACTAAATCAATAAATTGTTTGCATTATAGTAGGCATTATAATTTTTACATAATTTTGAAGCAAAAACTCTAGTCAACAATCTTCAATACCCAGAAGTCTTGTGAACACAGATTTAATATACCTTTTTGGCCTTATTTCAGTTTTTTGTTTTTTCAATAACCACGCATAAACATTATTCCTTCAAAAATACAAACATGTACATACATGTTCCTCACATATTATTGTAGCCTAGTTTGTGCTGAATACAGTGCAATGACACTTTTGTCATTTATATGTTTATGAATAACTGAAAAAAGCACAAATGTCAGGGCATGTAAAAACTTCTCCAAGCCCCAAATCAGCCTCAGACTCCAGAGGGTTAACTGCGGAAAAGAAAGTAATAATGACTCTGCATTTCTTGGCAACTGAAAAAATGCAGCAATGCACCAGTGATGACTTGGGGCCACACAGTCCACAGTTAACAGAGTCTTAAATACCACTGTTACAGCACTAACCATACCAAACATAGTAAGGCAGTTCATTGACTTCCCCACTATATGACACAAGCAAGCAGATTTTATGAGGATTGCAGGCTTCCCTAGAGTTGTTGGAGCCATCGATGACACAAAGGTTCGCATCATTGCTCCAACTGTAAATGAGTAAACATACGTCAATCGAAAAGGATTCCACAGCATCAATGTTCAAGTTGTATTTGATGCCAATTACAAGATTCTCGATCTTGTGCCAAAATGGCCAGGGTCAACACATGATGCTCGGGTTCTTTCCCAGAGTGGAACAAAATTATGTTCGCCCTGGATGTCATTTGCTGGGTGACTCGGGTTACCCTTTAAAACGCTGGCTTCTCACCCCTTACAGAAGACCACAAGGGGAACAGCAGCTCAATTATAACAGGTATTCTGGACTGAACTGTTAAAATTCTTGTGCATTTTGCACAATATTTGCAAAGGTCGGAACCTCCCACTGCTTGATGATGATGATGATGATGCTGCCGATGAAGATGATAATGATGACGATGAAAGTGGTCAGGATTACAGGTGCTGGTCATATAATTAGAATATCATCAAAAAGTTGATGTATTTCACTAATTCCATTCAAAAAGTGAAACTTGTATATTATATTCATTCATTACACACAGACTGATATATTTCAAATGTTTATTTCTTTTAAATTTGATGATTAGAACTGACAACTAAGGAAAATCCCAAATTAGTATCTCAGAAAATTAGAATATTACTTAAAGGGGTCATGAACTGAGAAATCAAATTTTCCTTGAGCTTTTGACATATAAGAGGTCATCATACTATAAGAATATCCTGCAAGTTTTAGAGCTGAAAACTTTGTAAGGAATCCCGCATCGGCCCAAAAACGGACTCCGACACGCCTGGGGGAAGGTTAACGCGTGTATGCCTTTTCAGCGTCTCTGAA